>NW_026924091.1:0-22847 GCF_032062105.1 Saccostrea cuccullata | reverse complement strand
CCCACACAGCTGTTGATAGAACGTCATACTGGTCAGTTTTAAGTTCCTCAAAGTTATTTGTTGTAATATGCCTAGAAACTTAAAATTCCTATTTCATGAAAAGAAAATCACAAAAGGACCAAGGAACAATTACTTAGTGTTGAAATTTTGATCCAACACTCCCATCACTCTAAATCCTAGGTGTGCATATCCCAAGTGAATGATTGATGGGATTGGGAATGCAGATAAATTAATACATGTTTGCATGCACAGCTGATTTTTCTGCATCAATACCCAGAGAAACTAGAGAACAAGTCATAAAACCTCAATTTCCATACGAGGAATGTACATGTATGTACTGGTATATAAACCAAATTTTTGCACTTGGAACTATTAACAGAAAAAAAATAATGAATCATATAAAATGAAAAATTTGATTTTCTGCATAATCAGTCATGACAAATTAAACATGATCAATCAATTTTTCATTGAACCCTCAAAGTATTTAGAATTTTTAACAGTTTTATTTACATGTGATATTAATCAACTGCTAGTCCTAGAATTATTCTACTAATTTTTCACTTACGTATAAATCATGTGTCAGTTTGAAGACTAAATGAAATACATCTTGTTAGTATTATTAATGCTGATTCCAATATACCGGTAAATTGAAAGCTTTTCAGTGACAAAATAATCAGAATTGATAAATTTTGGCATACTGAGTAAATTTGTTGGTGGTGTCTCCATATTGTTTGGCTTGAAATGGTGCACAACTATCACACTGACTTATAGTTTAGCAGAATATCAATGTGACATATCCACTTTAAAACTTAAATTTTATGTGCGTGTGTGTGTGTGTGTGTGTGTGTAAATGCATGTTAACCTGTTACTTTTGATCCCCTACAAATCATCATTTCTATCACTGTTTTCTTCTCTTTCTTTCCTTTATAGTCTTGTTTGTCACCGTCCCTCACTTTCTTTTTATTAACCATCTATTGTGACCTTGACAGAATGTCCAAACTAAGAATGTCCAAGTCTGTTTTACTTCTTGTTTGTATGTTATAAAATATATTTTATAACTAGAATACAGCACATAGAATGTTACACTTGGACCTCAGTAAAGCATCTACCCACAGTTAGGAAAAATGAGAATTAATCAATCTGTAGGATTTCATTACCTTTTTAAGTCTTTATACACATAGATTTTACTTAGAGAAGATGACATTTGTAGCAAAAAGATAACATTCAATGTCATTGATCCAGCAACCATCATATTACAAATAACACAGATAAGGAAAGAAAGGGTCTGCATGAGGAAAGCTTATAATCCTACACAGCATTCATAAAATAGTTTCTTTTCCATTATTTAATAAAGAATAATGTGCAAAGTTGTTCAGAGTTTTATTTAATTGCCTTTATAGATATAAAAGACCCCACTTTTAGCAAAGGACATAAAATAGGATTAATGTCCCTTTTATCCAAACTAGGCACTCTTTGGTTGAAGTTTTGAATGATGTGGGCCAATGGGAAATAAAATGACCAAGAAAAGACATTCACAGAGATTGACAGAGGAGTTTTTTAACCTTGAGAATTTATCCTGAAAACTGGTTCAGGGTTCTACAATTTATGGTTCACAATCATTGTACACCCTCTACACATCATAGACACCCCTTGGTTTAGGTATGAGCCCAACTGGGCAAGGGGACACCACACATACCCCTGCATAATGATCTTAAACAGAAAAGAAGGTTTCATTTTGTGAGCTCAGTGCTCACAGTACCTCTAGTTTACATAGCACTGACCTCCATTGCTATCCAGACCTCTGCATCGATCCCGTTGGTGGGGGGTTTGAGGTAGATCCCATGGAAGCGTGGGATGTTGGGGTGGTTCCCCTGATCCCTGAGGACCTGGTACTCCTCCTCTATCTCCTCAATCATCTCATGTATGGACTCCAACACCTTCATTGCCACCACCTCTCCTACAAACCAGGAAATGTAGCTTTATTTATTGTTTGTCAAAAGTGAATGTCTCTATATCCTCTTCCTTTTGATTTCAAAATATGTTTTGATTCCGTGCATATACACATGTCTGTGACTAAGCCTGTGATGTGGTCATCCTTATGCATTTCCATTAAACATTTTAAATGTAATCTTTTCATCAAGAAAAACATTTTACGGTATATCCCATATGCAGTTCTCCAAAACTGATTTATTTTACAAAAACCGTAATATCAAACTTTAATTTATAAGCTTAAAGCATTTTGCTTTTTAAATAACTGATATTTATTTTCAACAGAATTCTTTTCCTTTATTATCATGTTTATTTATGCTTTGATCACTACCATATTAATTTAAGTTAAATTACAAACTCGAGATTTTCACCATTTCCTACCTAAAACAAGCACTACATCCTTGTTTAGCTTTAAAACCATGTTTTTCTTTCTCATGTTTAATAGTACTCACCAGACTCTTTGTGTATGGCCTGGTGGATTTCCCCGTACGTGCCCTCCCCGATCAGTCGCTGTAACTCCCATGACGTCCGGGGGTCAGGGAGCTCGGAAAATTTGATCACTTGGCTGTACTGGTCAAGAATGGACAGCATGACCATACACTCTACCGGTCAGCTCTGAAAAGGGAAAACACTGTCTGAGTCAGAGGGATAAGCGGAGATAAGCATTATCAGACATAACACACCTATATTTTATGCTTCACCCTGTCTTTTTGATTTACATCAATTTCTTGTTTTGATGGTCAGAAGGAAAGATGAGATAGTCTGAGTAATCAATTTTATCTCATTGTGATAATTTACAAGATGTACGCTCTAGCTGAGTAATCAATTTTATCTCATTACTTCTGATGATCTAAAAGATGATATTTTAACAACTTTATATATTAATATTTGATTCTTAAAAAAGGTTGACATATCCTTTAATCATAACTATTCTATCAAAACTGCCTTAGACCCTAAAATTCAACTTACAATTTATCATTTCCCCTAGTTATTTCCCCTCTGAGAATGTGCAACAGAGTAAATTATCATCAATGATATTGCAATTCCCATAGCCCATAGCTTAGACCCATATCATTTCAACATGTTCAAGGAAAATGAAATCTTTATCAGAAAGTTGATTTCAAAAGATGTAAATAAGGAGTCAGCAACCTGCCATAAGGTAGAAGTCTTCAGACCTTGGGGGGATTTAAAAATCTCAAAAGCTTAATATAAAACGTACACAAAAAGATGTGTACACCCACTATGTAAACTTGACAAATCTCCAAAGTCTCATCAACACGGATTTCGGGCAGAAAGATTTTCAAAGAAAGCACTATAATAAGAAAATACTATTCAGCATGAAAACTTGTATTCTTTCATACATGTGTAAAAAAATATCTAAATTTTATCTAAATGCATACAAGTCACATATGTACAGTCTTATATGAAACAAAACCCAGGAAGAACTTACAGAAAGCATGCAGATACATAGAACTCTGTGTAGTTATATATAAACAGAATTCCCCAATATAAGAAAGTTAATTGGGTCTTTTAATATTTCATACGTATCAATACACCTGGGATAATTACCTTCAGACAAGATAACAACTGACCCCACTTATATGAATCAGAGATTCAGAGGTAATTGGTACACTTTAAATGTAAGTAGAACTATTATGTAACATTTAACATAAAATACTATAGTGCATTCTTTGACTTAACTTTCTTTAAACATGGTAACTGTATAAATATAAAGAAAGTGACAAAATGCCAAAATTCTCACATTTTCTAAATTGATACCAATACATCATATTAGTGCCATTAAGTGTCCACATAGATAAAATTGATATACTACACCTGTATAAAATCAATAGCCATCAAACACACCCAGAAAATAAGTACATTTCTCCCTTAAGCTGAGCACCTTTACTAGAGTTTTATCTATATTCAGGTGTAGGGGTCCTAATATTGATTTTTATTCCAATTTATCTTGCAGTCATGCACACTTTATTATCCTTGGTATTTTTCAAGCACTACACTGATAAGACATTATTGCATTCAATAAAATAGATGTAGCTGACCAAAAAATTTAGTATATGATCTCAGACTAAATATTCAATTGCACAAGATATATTACAGTTAATTATTTAAAAGATTATAAAAACAAGATAGTCAGGGGTTTTTTTTATTAATTTTCAAAGTTTATTAATTTACTTAATTATAACTGATTGTTTCAATCTGATAAAAAAATCATAACATGCCAACTTTTAACAATTCAAAATGTAATTTAATGAAGTGAAAAAAGAACTCATTTGATAGGCCCATATTTAATATTTCATCATGACAGAATACACAGAACACAAATCACATCTTCTACTCTTTATGAAGACACACACATGATTCTAAACCTCTAATTCTTTCAATTTTAATATGTTGTGTATATTCAGCTAGCAGGCTAAATCTTCCTTTAAGCTTTTAATAATGAAACAAATTTCCTCCTTTCATGAAGTCAGAAATTATTTACCACTTTTAATTAAAGAAGCAAAGCTACTACAGTAACTTATTGCTCTTTCCTTCGACCCTCCCCTCTTTTTCTGCAATTTGTATTAGCACTAAGCACAAGCAGTTATAACATCGATTATGTACATATTTACATGTGCATAATACTTAAAATCAAAACTCATTTCAATGGGAAAATGAACAATAAATACATATTTTCAATAGCAAGCTTTGATTGTCATGAAAGTATCAGCTGTTTATGACAGTTTTGAAATGATAGGGAGGGGTCACTAATATAACAGAGGCCGTTCGGGTTAGACTTACCTTTCGTTGCTATTGTGTTGATTTTTTTTGTTCCGCTTCCTTCTATAAGTTACAAGTCTTCCGATATACGATCCATGTTTTGTTTATATCAAGTGCTAATAGCCCAATCCATCACATGTCGACAAAAACAAACCTGTTTTTATTTTTGGTTCTCGTGTAAATACGAAATCTCACCTGTCACTTCATTCGCAACTCCTCGGACCTTTCCCATTTCCATTCATAGAAAAGGAGCGGATCCAGTGTTACCTATAGAAATTCAATTTAATCTAACTTGGGAATAGTTATAGAACCCCTACCCCAACTTTATTTGACAGTTGTAATTTGCCAGACTTAATTATTGAATGTTCATAAAACAACAGGAAAGTAAAGATTTACAATTAACATTTTTTTTTCTTCTACACTTTTCCAAGAACGGAAGTTTAAAACGATTGAGTGAACCGCAGGCGAAATTTGATCTTTGAATCCAAATTGAAACTTCATCATGAGTTTACTTCAGTTGTCATCTTAAAATTACGTCTCCATTGAATTTCATACATTGTTAAATGTTAAAATAGTTATACAGGACTGTTCTATCATAATTAGGCTAGCATATATAGGTATCGGTTCAGCAAATTGAAAGGGGGGCTAATTGAAATAGGGGGGGGGGGCTTAACCAACAAAAAAAAGTTAAACCCCAATTTTCAATGCCTATATTATGTATATATTTGCAAAAAAAATGGGGGGGGGGGGGGCTAAGACCCCCCTGCCCCTCCCCCTCCCCCCCCCCCCCCGGTTCCGACGCCTATGATTAGGGTACTTTACCGTTTCTTTCTCCTAGATATGGAACTGCTATATCGAAGAGAAAGGTTCAGATAAACCACCGCCAAAGACATCTTCGCAAAGCAAGCGTTTTCGGTCTGCTCATCGTTTATGGGATTATGAGGAGGGTAGCGTATCAGAACTTGGCTAACGAAGATAGAAGACGGTGAGATTTCTTTGGAGACTTGTAAAGCTTCTCTTGTTGACCCCGAGGACCACTAGGCCCCTAGAACCAAAACCAGTGGAGCATGTTTTCTGCATATTATTCCTCTAAAAGTTTACACACAAACGTCTCTGAAGAACTTCAAGTAAAACATTTATAAAAACTTTACTCAACAAGCAAATTTAAAGAATTGCGGTCCCCCGCTTTCGGTGTCTTTGTGGGTGAAATGTAATTTTTGTGGTAAATTGTGTCAAATATGAACGACTGCTCTTTTGTCATTCAGAAGTTATCACCGAAGTCAATCGTGAAGGTCAATGTCAAGGGATCAGAAATCACAGCATGCTCGGATATACACCCTGTTTCTTGTCACAGGAAATGCGCATGTCAAATATGAAAACCCTATCTTTTCTCAATCAAAAGTTACAGGAAAATTTAACATTTTTTTTTTTGAAAATTACGTCAAACTTCAAAGACAAGGTCACAAGATCAAAAGTCCTATTGTATTTAGAAAGGTCTTGTCACAAGCAATACATAGGTTTAATATTGAAGCCCTATCTCTTCTCATTCAAAACTCATGAGCAAGGTTAAAGTTTTTGAAAAGTAGATTAAATTTCAAGGTCAAGGTCACAACGTTAAAAAAACTCAAAGTGTATTCAGAAAGATTTAGTCACAGGTAATATACACATGTTTAATGTGAAAGCCCTATTTCTTCTCATTCAAGAGTTATGGCCAATTTTAAGTCTTTATTTTTTTTTAAAGTAGGTCAAACTTTAGGGTCTCAGGGTCAAAAATCAAAGTGTATTTAGAAAGGCCTTGTCAAGTCAATACCTGGTTTATACATACATGTGAAAGCCTATCTCTTCTCATTCAAAAGATATGACCAAGGTTAAAGTTTTTGTGACAGACGGTCAGACGAATGGGATTCAATGTCCCCTCGCTTTCGCAAAAGCGGGGGACAATTATAGGGTAAGAATATAGGAGGAAAATCACAGGCACTTGTTTCGGTGATAAATTTTTATACTATGTGTTAAAAATTTATTACCGAAACAAGTGCCTGTGGGAAAAATAACACGAACAAGATGAGTTTGTGAAACACTGATGCCCCCCGTATGGCAACATAGCAAAAATTAAACTTTTCTTAAATGCAAATTTAATTAATTGGTACCAAAAGTAGGGCATTCTCACTGGAATTTGAAATTTGAAAGTAGGCCAATGTTAAAGTTTTGTTTTATAAGTAAAAAAAATCTCCAAGGTCAAAAGGTCAAGGTAATTGGCATCCAATGAAAGGTCTTGCCACATAGAATACTTATGTAGAGTATGGAAGCCCTAGCCATATCCGTTCAGAAGTTATGGCCAAGGTTAAAAAATTTGAAAAGTAGGTCAAGGTCAAGATCAAAGTCCTTGTTATCAAATGAAAGGTCTTGTCACAAGGATTAAATATGTAAAGTATGAAAACACTAGCCCTAACCCTTTAAAAGTTATGGTCAAGGTTTGCTTTTTTAAAGTAAGTCAAACTCAAAGGTCAATGTCAAAGGATCAAAGTGCTTGGTATCCCATGAAGGGTCTTCTCACAAGGATTACATATATATGAAGTATGAAAGCCCTATCCCTTACCGTTCAGAAGTTATGGCCAAGGTTAAAATTTTTTCACAAGTACGGGGATTTACAAGGTCAAGGTCAAAGGGTCAAGGTTGTTGGTATCCCATGAAAGGTCTTTCAACAAAGAATACATATGTGAAGTATAAATATCCTTGTATCTACTGTTCAAAAGAAATGGCCAAAGTAAAAGTTTAAAATTTTCATGTAAAAGTAGGTCAAACTCGAAGGTGAAGGTCAAAAGGTCAAATTTGGTGGTACCCAAAGAAAGCTCTTAAAGTTTTTGCGGACAAACAGACAAACAGACAGACAGAGAGACAACTAGACAGACAGACAGACAGACAGCTAGACAGACAGACGGACGGACACGACAACAACTATATACCCCCGAAACTTCGTTTACGGGGGCATAAAAATCCCATTAGAAAAGCAAAGGAAAAACAAGATGTGTTTGTGAAACACTGATGCCCCCGTATGGCAACTAAGCAAAGATTAAACTTTTCTTAAATGCAAAGTTACTTAATTGGTACCAAAAGTAGGGTATTCTGACTGGAAAAACAATTGTGAAATATGACAGTAGGCCAATGTTAAAGTTTTGTTTAATAAGTAAAAAAAATCTCCAAGGTCAAGGAAATTGATATCCAATGAAAGGTCTTGCCACATAGAATACTTATGTTGAGTATGGAAGCCCTAACCCTAACCGTTCAGAAGTTATAGCCAAGGTTAAACATTTTTATAAGTAGGTCAAACTCCAAGGTCAAGGTCAAAGGGTTAAAGTTTTTGCTATCAAATGAAAGGTTTTGTCACAAGGATTAAATATCTGAAGTATGAAAGCACTAGCGCTAACCCTTTAAAAGTTATGGTCGAGGTTTGCTTTTTAAAAGTAGGTCAAACTCAAAGGTTAAGGTCAAAGGGTCAAAGTTCTTGGTATCCAATGAAGGAGCGTCTCACAAGGATTATACATACGAAGTATGACAGCTTTCCCTTACCGTTCAAAAATTATTGCCAAGGTTAAAGTTTTTTCACAAGTACGGAAATCTACAAGGTCAAGGTCAAAGGGTCAGGGTTGTTGGTATCCAATGGAAGGTCTTTTAACAAAAAATACATATGTGAAGTATAAATGTCCTGGTGTCTACTGTTCAAAAGATATGCCAAAGTAATAGTTTCAAATTTTCATGTAAAAGTGGGTCAAACTCCAAGGTCAAGGTCAAAAGGTCAAATTTGGTGGTACCCAAAGAAAGGTCTTGTCACAAGGAATACACATTTTAAATATAAAAGTCATAACTCATCCACTAAATCAAAAGTTATGGGCAAGGTTAAAGTTTTTGCGAACAAACAGACAAACAGAGAGACAGACAGCGAGACAGACAGAGAGACAGCTAGACAGACAGACGGACACGACAAAAAACTATATACCCCCGAAACTTCGTTTACGGGGGCATAAAAATGTCATGACCACGTAATAATGCAGAAAACGTTACGGCACCGTTTGGACCGTCTCACTAACAAGTCGTAGACGTAAGCTTAAATTTGTTCAGAGGGTTGGACTGTTTACGCCATTACAGGGAAAAGTGTCTAAATATAAAACCATAAATGAGACTCAGAGGAAAGAAAGGTGTTACACGATCACCAGTTCTCGGTTCTTTGAAAAAAAAATCCATTAAAACAATCGTAAAGAGCCCCTTAAAAGCTTTAAAGTTTTATTTCATGTCGAGAGGGCACATTAAATCTCATTCGTCTGTCCGTCCGTCTGTCTGTCTATCACAAAAACTTTAACCTTGGTCATAAAAAATGTATTCTATTGAATATGTGTTGATCTGATTATATAATATGCTTTTCTGTGTTAATTCATTTTAAGCTGAAACCCATGTATGTAAATAGGTTTGGTATAATGCATATGTAGGGAAAGGGCGTATGAAGTTTTTAAAACTTTTGCCCAATCCAAATTGTAAAGTATAAAGACAATAAAATATGTATAAATCAACCTTGGTCATCTTTTGAAAGAGAAGAGAAAGGATTTTCATATTTTAATTTGTATTACCTGTGACAAGACCTTTCTAAATATACTGTGATTTTTTTTACTACGTGACCTTGACCTTGAAGTTTGACCTTGTTAAAATATTATCTTTCCTTATAACTCTTCATAGAGAAGAGATAGGGCTTTCATATTTGACATGTGCATTTTAAAAAGATGTTTCCGTGCATGTGTAATTTTTCCCCTTTGACCTTGACCTTCATGATTACTTTTGCATGACATATGATAGAGCGCTCATATTTGACACAATATGCCAAGAATTCTTTGGGGATCACATTCTTTGAATTTGCTTTTTGATTTTTTTCTAGTATCCTCTTATTAAAATGTTAGACGTGCGCTTTTGACAGGGAATTCATAAATCTTATACAAGAAAAAGATAACAAACAGTATCCAAACTCAAAAGTCCTTAAAACAATACAAATAGGAGCAAAGCAAACACGGACCTCAAAAACATAAGAGGTGGGATCAGGTGCCATGGAGGAGTGAGCATCACCTGCCGACCGGTCACACCCACCGTGTTCTCCTTGTCATGATCGGGAAATAACAAAAAAAAATATGTAACCTATGACAAGGAATGTAAATTTACGATTTCCATTTTTATTGAATAAGCAGCTGTCAACGATATCAAAATTAAATCTTGGACTTAAGTTATACATGTATATGGAGTCTTGAATTTTACATTGGAATACCAAATACGTCAACTTCACACAGAGTCAGACCAGCGGTAACCAAGGAGATTTGGAGGAAGCGTCCGGTGGTTGAGGGGGCGCAGTCAATAGTGACCTCTTCACCAAGTGACCCAGGTCCAGTATAAAAACCACAAAGCGTTGAGATATTTGAAACAGTCTCACCGGTTGCTATGGTAACGTTACGAAGGCGATCAGACACATCTGCATAAAAAGATTAGAATATTTTAAATGGAACGATACGTGTTTTACTGTAGATGTTTTTATTTATACGAAAAAATATTAAAAAATGACTATATTGGGTTGTTTCATATAATAATAAGTAGTACATACCAGTTCCGTACCTATCCATTCCGCGGTTGACCATTCTAACTGTTACGATGTAATAAATGTTGAGGTCCACCCTCCACCAAGGTTCGTCATCAGATATACCTGTATGGCTACACGAGTTACCGTCAATGTCAGTATCTCTAGATCTATTACCATCCACGGCCAGACTTGAATTGTACAACTGGAAGGTGGAGGATTGTTCTGTCGGCTTTTCAACTGCGATACTTTGAAGGGCTTAAAAAATATCATCGTCATTGAATCTAAAGGTTTTTCTTTTAATTTTGTTCATCATCTGATGGCGTCTTGAAGGACACCGTTGCTTTCCTGAGATGATCGATTAAAACATTTAAAATAGGAAAACGTAAATCTTCATATTTTTTTTTCAAGACAAGATTTTGCATACCTCTGGTAGTGAAATATTTCCACTTTCCTCCAAGATCATTTTCTTCAGTAAATGGAGCATTTTCCAAAGTCCCATTATACAACAAACATTTGAGCGTTTGTTTATTCCATGCAAATGATAGGCAGGCTCCCTGCTTTTCTGAGCATTTCGTTGCACAGAATAACGCACTTCTAACATGGTCTTCAACCAAAAAGAAATTTTTTAAAACTGTTTGCGAAGTAGTCCACATCATGAAATGTTTTGTTGTGATAAAGGCATTGTTATTGTTAATTAGCCAAGCAAAGATTAAAAGAACTATTTGATCTGATCCCCATCTCTGAAAAAAAGGTTACATTTTACTGAGATTTTTTAAAATTTATCAAAAGATAATAAGCAGGAACCAGGCACGTAGCAACGGGGGGGGGGGGGGGGGGGGCTGTCCCCATCACTTTTTTCCCAACATTACTTTTAGTATTGGAAATGTTCATTGAAAGGCTGGTTGCCACCCCCCACCCATCCCCCACTTGATACTACAGGAAGTCGATATAAGGAAAATGTAGTAATGAATGTAAAAAAAATTGTTACTGAAAGAAGTTGGCATTGGAAAATGTTTGCCCCCCCCCCCCCCCCCCACGAAATAGGATTTTCGAGTTTGGGCAATTTTCCCTTTTTTTTTTTTTTTTTTTTTTTTTTTTTTTTTTATTTGCTTGTCAACTTTTTCAGGTAAGTCGAAAAATTTTTTCTCAGGCTGGCCCCCCACTTTCAAAAACGATGCTACGTGGCTGCGAACAACAACATTTATATAGTTTTTTGAAATTAAGTTTTCTAACAAGCGAGTAGAATTTCCGTTTCAAAAATGAAATGAACACAGTGTAAAATGTATAACAATAGATAGATATTTTCTAGTTTGACTTAATACATGATCAGAACTTGTCTATATTTCAATCTTCTTTAATATTAATGTTCAGTAAAAATAAATTCAGGTTTATTGTTACTTACTTGTATACCCGAGTCCAGTTGAAATATCATAGCTCTGAAAAGGTAGACAGAGTCAAGAATGAGATATTGAGATACAATTCTCTATAAATGAGCCGTGTTTCAAAGAAAAATAATATTAAACCGAAACTAGAGGTACTGTGAGCGATGAGCTCACTAAATGATACCCCCCGCCTCCCATATGGTTATAACTGGTGAAAAAGTCCATGTTCTCCTGTGGCCGGGAAACCCAAAATATGTGTCGGATCAAAAAGTAAAATAGGAGGTGCACAATGGCAATATGTAATAAAGATTCTGTGAAAGTTGCATCAAATTTCATTCAGTGGTATGAGAGGAGTTGCGGATAAAAGATGGGTACCCCAAAGCGTAACAGACGGACGGACGGACGGACAGACGGACGGACGTACAGACGGACGGAATTAACGATTACTATATACCCTCCCGCTTTTCAAGCGGGGGGTATAATATACACTTATCCACTGGGTGTGAGTGGGATAGCTCTTTTATCAAACCCGCGACAGAGAACTATTCCCCGAGGGCTTGCCCGAGGGGAATAGTTCCTGTCAAGGGTTTGATAAAAGAGCTATCCCACTCACAACCAGTGGATAAGCGTTTTATTATACTGATGTATAATATAATTTCTGAGGTTTGAATTTTTTTGGAGTAAGATAATTCTACAAGAATAATCTGAAACCTGATGACGTCACAATGCTACTAAAGTCATTATGACATCATCTGTTTAAAGATTTATCGCTGGAAATCAAAATTGGCAGCGACAAATGCATGAAAATATTCCGAGGGTGGATAGCAAAAACTATACCCCGGGGTATAGCTTTGCTATGCGTGGAGTATAAAGGATAGTTATTTTACCTTTTGAACTTTATATAGGAAACATTTTAACAGAAGTATAATAATGAATCTTATCTATTTGATAAACAGCAAATATCCGGAATAATTGTCTTCAAACAGAATAAATTGCTTTTAATTAATATAATAAAAAGCATCCTATATTAGATTGTATTAACAATTAAAATCATAAGAGTGCCTTTGATTTGAATTTTACAAATGTATTTTAGTACACGCATCTCTCGAGAGAAGAGCACACTGGGCGGAAAAGTTCAAATGAACAATTTAACATAGGAAAAAACTCTGGTTTTGTTTACAGATACCCAATTTGTTAAAAATGTGAAAACAAATTGAATGATTATTTTTGATAATGCTTCGAAATAAGTGCATAAAGCATAATCAAATATTATTAATTTTACATACATGTAATGTGATTTATCTTCGCGGCATGAATTCTTATAAATATTTCGGGATTTTAAGTCTTATTCACAGATCATCATTTATAACATTGTAATATCACAAGTAATGTCGTTCTACGGGCTGTAGTGCTTAATTAACCATTTCATTGAAGATGTCCTGACTTGTATTTTAGAAGAACTTGGATTTAATTCTACAAGTGGTAATCTAACTTATACTCATAGTTCCCTTTCTAAAGAAGAAATTCTCCAAAATCATATGTCAGTTTTGAATAATTTAACATCCCAAAAACAACCAAAATGAATTTGAACTAATATATATATATATATATATATATATATATATATATATATATATATATATATATATATATATATATATATATATAATCCTTACAAACGATTTAAGATGCATAGCGGGTTCCAGTAAATGTTCAACCAAGCCTCTTTCTTCGTCAATTACTCCTCACTATAATATTAATTGTAGTGCTCCAGGATAAACTTCAAGAGTACTGTGCAACAATATATATTCGAGAAGTAGTGTAAATCAGATGGGATACTTAAAAATTCTAAGGAACTTTTGGATCATTTGACATCTCTCAAAAATCAACAGCTTAAAAACGTACGTGACTTTTCAACTTTATGCACAACCACTCCTCACGATAAATTAATGTCCAGGCTTTTTGGTGTTATTGACAGCTGCTTTTTCAATATTTTTATCTTTAAAGAAAAAGGTTATCAAGAACCAACTGTAATTATATATATTTTTTTTAAATTTGATTTTACTGGACGAAAATTAATGCAAAATTCTGATCCTGTCAACAATCATTCATATGGAAAGCTTTCCATACATTCATTATTTACCCTCTTTTTAATTTAAACAATACTTAATTATGATTGAACATAACAGGATTGGACAGCAGGCATTGCCTATATACAAGTCCTCTCCATAAAACAAAGGTCAGACTCATGCATACATGTACAACTAAATGTTATTTACTCTATCATATATATAGAGTAAAAGCACTGAAAACAAGACACTAAACGTGCACTGTAGTAAAATCAGTGATAAATGATAAAATGTACTCTAAAGGAAGGAAGAATAGATTATACTATAAAAGAAAGCTTATCTTTTTCTTCTACAGTCATTTCCTTTTGTGTACGCTGAGGGGAAATTTTTCATTTTCAACAGAAGAGTTCATTAAACAAGAGGACAAACTAAAATGAAGTTGATTTCAGTTCCTTTTTTTTTTTTAAATTTATTTCTTACCTGATGGCTTTCTTATTAAAAAATTAACGGATGAATTTTTTGAAGTCTCGTGAACAAACACTAACAAGCTAATTCAGAGAATTCGTGTCCCCCGCTGAGGGAAAAAGTCGGATCCCACTGACTGAATTTGTAGAAATATTAAAAGTATACATGTATACTGAAGCAAATAAAATACATGTATGTCAATATGCATATAAAGATTTGATTGCTTATTCTTTATTATGTGTATAGAAGATTTTTTTATATGGAATATTTATCACACTGTAATGATGATTTTATAACCTCATAATTTTTTCATTTCACATGCTGAATACTATCATTTAGTAAAAAAAAAAAGTATTTAAAAAAAAAAAAAAAAGAAAGGAACGACCGAGATTCGATCCCGGGACTTCTCACACTTGAAGCGAGAGACATAACCACCAGACCACGGAATCGCTTTACATGATGTGAAGTATATGCAGAACTGAAGTCACATACATGTATATATTCATGTTTTCATGTTCGGTATTCTCAAAATTTTACACAATCCATGGTGTATGATCTATTTAGCCTTTATTAAACAGTTCTAATAGATGTAATAAGAACATAAAGTCCGCCGAGAACCTGTTTTATACGCAATAACTCTCCCTGCGCTAAAAATAGCGACATGTAATACTATAAATTCTAATAAAACAAACGGGGCGGGGCACTTTGAAAGGGGCG
Organism: Saccostrea cuccullata; assembly: GCF_032062105.1. NCBI lineage: Eukaryota > Metazoa > Mollusca > Bivalvia > Ostreida > Ostreidae > Saccostrea > Saccostrea cuccullata. The sequence goes on along the minus strand of NW_026924091.1, from coordinate 7,836 downwards.
AGAGACGTCCTAGGGAGTTTTGGTATAAAATTACATTGCATAAGACCAAAATCTTCTTGAAATATCGCCCGGAAATGATAGTATTACACACGGACAGAATGTATAAATTTACGACCTTGAACTTTGACCTTTTGACCTCAAAATCAATAGGGGTCTTCATTAGGCCACAGGGAGTTGTTATATAAAATTTCATTGCAATAGCTCAAATGGTTCTAGAGATATCGTGTGGAAACGAAAGTGTTTTAACAGACAGAATTTGCTTATTTATGACCTTGACCTTTGACCTTTTGACCCCAAAATCAATAGGGGTCTTCTTTAGTCTATAGGGAGTTGCTATGCTAAATTTCATTGCAAAAGCTCAAAGGGTTCTCGAGATATCGTGTGGAAACGAAAGCGTTACAGACAGACAGAAAGACGGACGGACGGACAAACCCAAATTAATATCCCCCACTTTTCAAGCGGGGGACAAAAAACGGAGTTATTTGGTTGTTAGGCTGTGATTTAAAAAAAAACTCTAGTGATTATGAATAATACGTATAATGTACGTTCAAAATGAACAATTTTAAGCGATAGTTTGTGTATGTAAAATTTTAAAATATCTGGGGGGGGTTTTAAATCACATTTTGGTTTTTTTTTTATTTCTTAATTATTTGTTTTGTTTATTTCAAAAAAAAAAATTAAGTACAGAGTTGCATATAAACAAGTATTAATGTTTAAGGAAAATATACACCTTTTTACATGATATAAACTTAGAGGTAAAGACTATTCTTAATAAGATATCTGTCTTCCTTTTTTTACTTTTCCTTCCTTTAAGTCACAGTATGACAATGAAACAGGAAATGACGCACGTGTTCTATATGTTAGACGTTTGAATGGCCATAAGAATTTTGTTGATGAAATTTGATGAAATTTGTCAGGATATACACCTTTTTCCGGTAATGGGTTATAAACTTCTCAACACTAATTTTTTTTAACATTATAACGTTCCTTCATATGAATCTATCTTGTATCCCAGCAAAAACGGAAATAAGGTATGAACAACTCAAAAATAATTCTGTCTATTTTCTTTGTGTTTCTTCACTAGATAACCTACCTTTTTGATTTAACAAAAAATTACGAGGGTTGTCACAGAAAAACGCTCACTTTTTGAATATTTCAAATACTATTCAATCAAAACTAATAATTTTTTGCATGTTGTTGGAAAATGAGAATTTTGCTATTTTGACAAAATATTACAGGCCCTAAAAATTAAATTCATCACGTTTACCATTAGCGTTTTATTGAACACGGCTTTTTCTAGTAATATGAAAATTTTGTGTTGAATTCTGTAGTATCTTCTCACAATCTTTCAAAATTTTCATTTCAAAAAAGTCATTGTGAAACAGAAGAAAAAATCAAATATTACCATAACCTGAATGCGCTCTTTATTTAATTCGCCCGCGTGGCGCAGTGGTTAGAGCGTCTGCTCTAGAGTCGCGAAGTAAGGAGTCGATCCTTACGGTGCGGTTTCGAATCACACTGTGGGACGTGGAAACCGGTTCTTCGGATTAGACTTTATAAATCGAGGTCCCGTGTCACAGTAGCTGCTGGCACGAAAAAGATCCCTTACTGCTCAATGGCCCTTATTTAAAATTTTATGCTTTGCATCTCTTCACCGTCAAGTGGTGGTGTCTCCATATGAGTGAAAAATTCTCGAGAGGGACGTTAAACAGCATACAATTAATCAATATATAAATGCTATTAGATGCTTCGGAAAAACAGTGAATTCTGCGCCCACAAATTCTACACAGTCAACATTTTTTGAATATCAGATGTCGCCAAGCAAAGTTTACTGTAACTACTTCATTATGTCACTTGGATGCGTGGTTTCATAATTCGAAGCAAATATCTCAAGATGAATCAGTTTCGGCTTATTTACAGATTTACATACATGTATATACACGTTTCTATCACATATATAATTTTTATAAGGAATACTGATGGGAGGGAGTTTTTCTTCCAAACCGATAACAGATTCGCAAGAGACAACCGAAAAAGATGCCAGAACACACAACTATATCGTAGGTCTTCTAAACAGAGACGTTGACAATGATTCTGACGAACCAGGTAAGCTTTTTATTCTCAGTTTATATGTTGTTACCCATGCAATCTGATTAAAATAAAGATCTCTACATAGCGCAAAGCGCATTTGCACTATTAGAGATCTGTATTTTAATCAGATTGTTACTTATGACGTTTTCTCCCAAAAACGACTTTGTTCCTAATTAGAAACATCAGAAGAGGATTTTCCAATATCTTTGGACCTTAGAGATTTTGAGGACCCGTTTCCTTTTGAAAATCTTGTGTTTGAGGGAGGCGGAGCTAAAGGTGTGGCTTATCCGGGGGCTATCCAGGTATAAACATTTAGTGCATTAATATATATCATAAAATGATTCGTTTTACATAGATAAAAATTATGAACAAGCTTTTCAATAACAATTTCCAGAGCAAAAGATTTTTGAAAAAATGATAATTGAAATCCGCAGTATCGGAACAATGAAACACATGTATATGGAGTGTAATAAATCAGAATAAGTAAAGTGGACTGAAATGGTTTTGAATCACCCAATTAAATCATTTTGTGTGCACCCAATCAGAGTTGACATTTTAGCCAACCAAATGTTAAGAATTATTAACCAATTAGCACTTTAACGAACAGAGGCAAAATAGTATAAATTCAGGGATCAATCCAGCTTCGTTTACTGTTGGTGTAACTCTTTGTAGGGGTTAGGTGACTTAGGGAGGTACCTCGGCTGTGTCGGGAAACAACAAAATTGTTAATTAGACCACTCAGCCCAGGGACCTAGTTCCCTAGTGTCTTTGTGACTAGCTATGGTGTCTCGGTGACTTTAACTTGTGTCTAACAAAAATAGTCCTGTTAGTAGCTATGGTGTCTTGGTAACTTAGATTGTGTTTGTGTTTGTGTTTCTTAGTGTATACCTGTGACTTTATGATTTTTAGGGTGTGTTTTAGGTAGTTGCAGACTGTGTCGAAAAACAACCGGACTGTTAGTCAAACCACTTAGTCTGCAGCTACAGGGATATTGTAAAAGGTTGGATCATTGGTTTGATAAGTTATTAGTGATTCTTTTGTTATAGTTCGTTATTGTTTAGTTTGACAATCATTATTCAGATAGAACCAAGGAAAAAGTATATATAGTAAATTTCATTTTTTTTTAGTGCCATTGAAGCTATTGAAGTTTGTTTTGATTTTATATTGTAAACGTGATTCTTAGGAAGAAAACCTAAGCGAACCCAATTGATAATCATTTGTACATTGTAAAAACGTTACAGGAGATAACGAGCTCAAAAATCTATTAAACAATAGCAATCAGGAACAGAATAAACACGAACCTCCTAAACATCAGAGATGAGATCAGGTGCCATGGAGGAGTGAGCATCCCCTGTCAACCAGTCACACCCGCTGTTAGCTCCTTGTCATGATCTGGAAATGACAGGAAAATCCGATGATATTTTAGTGTGTAAATAACGGTCTAACAATTAGTATAAAAACACGTCTTATATCATCTGACTAACATGTTTTAAATATACATTTATGACATATAAAAAGTATTACGTTGATATTAAAGTCAACAAACCAACACCTTTGCAATACAATACATCAATATTAATTAACACACCCACACACACACACAAAAAAAAAAAACGAAAGCAGAAAGGATATTTGAAAATGTTTGAAATGAAAATAAGTCTCGTTCATTTATATTGTTTTCATTTGCAGCTATTCCATGAAGAAAAGAATAATTCTAGTATCGAGCAATAAAATTACACTCATTTAAACAGGTAGGATTTTGCAAGAGGATGGTTCAAAATGAGCAATTGCTTTGATTTCAGGCCTTGGAAGAACTAGGGCTGATAAAGCAAATTAAACGCTTTGCTGGAACAAGTGTTGGTTCAATGACTGCTTGCATGGTAGCCCTTGGTTACAATTCCACGAAAATAAAAGAAGTTTTGGAGAAAGATTTCAGAACGTTCTATGGTATGTATCATCACAAGAAATATGAGATTCGTTCAATAATTAATGCAAAAGCTCATAATTTTTTTAAAGCACAAAAATGGTTTCTTTATATACATGTATCTAACCCTTCATAATACCTTAGGATATACTCTTGAGAAGTGAAATAGATGAGGCATATTTAACAAAAGACTACTCAGAAATACGGACCAGACCTCCTTTTTATCTAAACATCGTATAATTTAATCTTGAACAATGGAATATGTGGAGATAACGAACAGTATTCGAGCTCAGAAGTCCATTAAATATTACAAAAAAAAGGAGCGGAGCAAACACGGACCTCCACATTAGAGATGGGATCAGGTGCAATGGAGGACTAAGCATCCCCTGCCGAACTGCCACACCCGCCCTGTGTTCCTTGTCATGATCAGGAAATAATGGAAAAAATTTAGGGACAAATCAGTGTACATAATGGTCTAACAATCAATATGAAATTATTATTCTGTTAATAAAATAGCTTGTTTCATAGGATTACATTGGATAAGGTAAACATGTACATTTGTAAATTGAAATTGGAGCTCTTTATTATATTAAGAAATATGCTAAAACAACATTACCTAATGATTTTTTTAAAGATTAGAAATACTTGCATTTCTATCATTGTCACAACCTTTCACTAAAATAAGATATTAAATTTTGTTTACATCAGACGAACCTTAATAATAACATGAATAACTATAACTATATATCTTTTTTATTTTTAGATGCAAGATTAGGACGATTAAGTCTTATACCAAATATGTTGTTCCATCTGGGATGGCAGCCAATGAACACATTATTTGAATTTTTTGGAGATCTTGTTGCGGAAAAGCTTGGGAATAAAGATGCTACCTTTAAAGATGTCAGTTCTCAACATATTAATGAAAACACCTGATGTGATTTGATAGTACATGCATCTTACCTTTGTTCTTTTAAAATTAATATCATTTACTCTTTGTAAGACATGAATTGACATTTGGCCTAGAACCATATGCAGAGATTTTTTGGGATTAATTTTACGATCTTTTGGAATCCAGATCATGTTTTGTAATTCAAATTCAATTTAAAAGTGGCAAATTATTTATAAGATAATTTTCCTTTGAAGAGAAAAAAATCAGCTTAGATTTCCACTTGTACATTATTTTGCTTTGATTAATGTATTTTGTTAAACTAGTGGTAAAGTATAGTTTATGATTTACTCATTTTATAAAGAATTTTCTACAGTTGTACACAAAAACTGGGAAGGAGCTTTGTATCGTGGTGATGAATGTAAACAATATGGAGGAAGAGTACTTCCACCTTAAAACAACTCCCAATGTTCCTCTCAGAATGGCTATGCGCATGTCAGCCAGCTTGCCAGGTCAGAAACACTTCTCTTTCATAAAGACCTAGGGTTCAGAATTTTAACTTTCATAGGCGAACAATTTGTAGTCACAAAATTTAGCTTTAACTAATTATATTATTAAATATGGCTGATATAATCTTTGTATGTGGATCTATTATAGGATTGATGCAACCCGTTCAATATGTAATATCCGGCCAAAAAAATCTCTATATAGACGGAGGAATTCTGGTTAACTATCCCATTTCGTGTTTTGATGGTATGAGCGAATTTCATTTTACAAATAACTTCAAATTAAAGCATATGATATTGAGATTTCAGCCCATTTGAAATGAAACTAAAAAATGAGTAACCTCTCCTTGCAAATAAATTACTTGAATGTATTTTTCAAAAATATTATTAATTTATAGTAAACTTTAATATTTGTACAATAATAATATTGGTGTGTAATTAAAAAGATATTAAGGCATTTATACCATGAAACAGAGAGAGAGAGAATTTTTGTTTTGACCTTTAATTTATGATATATTATATATTCTATACAAGGGTGGTGGTTATCAATGAAGAAAGAAGATACATTTTTCAAAAGGTTACAACCAATGGAGAAAATTCATTATATTATGGACAAAAGACAGAGGTTTGCTCGGGATGAATTGAAAGCCTCAAAAACTTTGGGTTTTGTATTGGTGAGATTTTATATCACACAGCTTTTCTGTCCCAGAGGTTTTTGGGAAGATCTACAAGGATTTATTTTTTCTATTTATTTCAATGTAAAACTTAGATTCCCTATTGTGGCCCTGCTCGACCCCTGGGGTCATAATTTGAAAAATCCAGAATCTATTCGACATCAGAATGTTTCCATTTAAGTTCATCTTTTCTGGTCCAGTGGTTCTTGAGAAGATTTTTAAAGTTTTTTTTCACTAGTATATATTTCAATGTAAAACTTGGATTCGCTATTGTGGCCCCGCTCCACCCCTGGTGTCATAATTTGAACAATTTAGAATCTATACAAGGTTAACCCTAGGATGCTTGCACACAAGTTTCAGCTTCTTTGACCCAGTTTTTCTTTGGGAGAAGTTATTTAAAGTTTTTTCTTTATATTTCAATGTAAAAGTTGAATTCCCTATTTTGGCCCCGCCCTATCCCCAGGGGTTATGATTTAAATTATTTAGAATTTACACAACCCAAGGATGCTTTCACGTAAGTTTCAGCTTTTCAGGCCCAGTGGTTCTTGAGAAAAAAAATGTTAAGACCCAGCCTATTTTGGTCTTTTCTTGATTATCACATCTTGGAACGAGACTTGGTCCTATAAGCATTTCTACAATTTAAACTTCTCTTTACCCAAGGATGCTTTGTATTTAGTTTGATGAAAATTAGCCAAGTGGCTCTTTAGAAGAAATTGAAAATGTGAAAAGTTTACAGACAACGGGGTCATCAGGAAAGCTCACTTGAGCTTTTAGCTCAAATGAGCTAAAATATACATAAAAAATTAAAATATATACTAGTACATGTATAAAATTCATGATATACATGTACAAGATCCAATGACTCAAGAAAAAAAAATGAAAAATAGAGCATTAAAGTATTTCTTATTCTAAGATTTTATAATGCACTTTCAGTATTTTTTAAAAATCAAGATTTTAATTACGACTTTCAGTATAGTGATAATGAACAGCAGAGCTTCAGAGACGTGTACGAGAGTAGAGAAAACAGACGAATAGTGTACCCCGATACAAAAATGGGCAGGTATATATCATTTTTATCACAGAGTTTACTTATGTAAAATTTCAATAGTCTTTACTTTCAAAATGTGGTCTCAATGGTCTGAATTTTTTGTTAACAGACAAGCTACACAAAGAATGAAAAAAGAAATGAAGCTGAGAAAAGAACATGTGCTTGTAAAAGACGCCATTAATAAATTTTTAGAGGTGAAAATATATTTTCTTAATTTTTTAAATCCATCAATCTGCATGATGTTTTTAAGGCGTTATATCTTTCATTTATTTAATTTTTGGCTTTGTGGAAAGAAATTTTAAAATATAAAAGAAATAATTCGTAATCTTTATAGAAACTATAATGGTAAATAAATGTATACTACTATTTCTTAAGCTTTCATCGAAATTTGACGAGAACAGCGATGAGACAATAAGTAAGGATGAGCTGGCAGCTATCTTAAATGACGTAAGCAATTTAAAGCCTCTCCATAATCTCTTTCTAATTCCCAAAATATTACCTGGTACTTGTATTGTTATGGGTCAGAATTACCCGAAATGCCAGCAAAGATCAATAACACAATTTAAACTTAACAATAATTTATTTACAGTAATATATAATAAGTATATAAAACATAAAGTACAAACTTAGCAAGAATCTAAGAATACATACATCAGAGTGTCCGTTGCTGCACACAATGTCCCAGTGAAAATATATCCCAGTTATAT
>NW_026924090.1:0-22953 GCF_032062105.1 Saccostrea cuccullata | reverse complement strand
TTCAATTATGTACATGTACTCTTCTTCTGTTAAATGTAAACAATGAATATCAGAAACAGATTGTTTGATCAATCTGTTTCACACTGTATATCACGGAAGCCCATTTAGGACCTATCAAAAAATATTTTTGAATTTGTTATAACGATTTTTAAAATTCGTTATAACGAATTTAATTTGTTATAACAGATTTTTAGAATTCGTTATAACGAATTTAATTTGTTAAAACAGATTTATTGAATTCGTTATATCGAATTTAATTTGTTATAACAGATTTATTGAATTCGTTATAATGAATTTAATTTGTTATAACAGATTCATTGAATTCGTTATAACGAATTTAATTTGTTATTACAGATTTATTGAATTCGTTATAACGAATTTAATCTGTTATTACAGATTTGTTGAATTCGTTATAACCAAATCAAGAATTTGATCACAACGAATTCAACAAATCTGTAATAACAGATTAAATTCGAATTCAATGAATCTGTTATAACAAATGAAATTCATAATAACGAATTCAATAAATCTGTTTTAACAAATTAAATTCGTTATAACGAATTCTAAAAATCTGTTATAACAAATTAAATTCGTTATAACGAATTCTAAAAATAGTTATAACGAATTCAAAAATATTTTTGATAGGTCCCAAATGGGCTTCCGTAGTATATACATACCTAAGTTCAGGTGACGTAAAGAACAACGTAAATAATACATGATGCCATCATGATATCGCTAAAGAATATAAAAGGGGAGACAATTTCACCTTCATAACACTAAAGCTAAATTTCACATCATATAATTATTCTCTTAATGGTGCCAACCGGGATATTTAGGAAACAAATGCGAATTTCCATGCAGATATCCAAGTTACGGCATCGATTGTCAATTAAAATGTGAATGTATTGGAACTGAAAACTGTGATCATGTAAAAGGATGTGTAGGTAAAATATACTTTTTATGCATCATATATAATACACTTTACACCTATGATTATCCCAGCACTTTTTAGAGCATATTATTTTAACACTATCCTTCACTCTCCTTTTGTTTCTACTTTTTAGGTTACCTGAGCCGAAGGCTCAAGTGAGCTTTTCTGATCAAAATTTGTCTGCGGTCTGTCGTTGTCGTCGGCGTTATCGTAGTAAACTTTTTACATTTTCATCTTCTTCTCAAAAACCACTATGCCAGTTTCAATCAAACTTGCCACGAAGTATCCTTGGGAGAAGGGAATTCAAGTTCGTTCAAATGAAGGGCCAAGCTCTCTTCCAAGGGGAGATAATTATGAATAAATGAAAAACTAATGGCATTTTTTCAAAAATCCTTACTCAAGAACTATTGGGCCAGGAAAGTTGAAACTCATGTGGAAGCATCCTCCTCAGGTAGTGTTGATTCATGTTTGTTCAAATCATGACCCCTGGGGGTAGGGTTAGGCCACGATGGCTGATCAAAGTTGTACATAGTAATATATAGGAAAAATCTTTAAAAATCTTCTTCTCCAAAACCACTGTGCCAGTAAAGATGAAACTTATATGGATGCATTCAATTTCAGTAGTGTAGATTCAATTTTATATAAATCATGACCCCACGGGGTAGGGGCGGGCCCACAATGGCTGATCAAAGTTTAACATAGGAACATAGGATTTTTTCCCAAAGAACAAAAAAGGCATGTTTAATCATATTGATATGGAGGCATCCTCAGGTGGTACAAAGTCATACGGGTTCAAATGAGGGCTCCATGGGCTAGGGCTGAGTCACATGGGGGGGGGTGTAAATGAATAAATAATAAACTAATCATCTGCTCAAAGACAGTAAAGGCACTTATTGTATGGAAGCATCATCAGGTAGTTGGTAGTTTAACACCCCCTGTCCCGTAAACTTCTCAATACTGAAGTGATTTCTGCTTTTATTATTTCCTCTCTTATGTGCTCATGTGAGCGATTTGGCCCATGGGCCTTTTGTTTTGAAAAACTACTACAATTTAAACAATGAATTATTCATTTATCTCAACTAAATCGTTGATATTCTGTACGATGTTGAATCGGTTTTTAGTTCTGAAGTTCTTATGCGAAAGACCCGCAACGTTCAAATCAAATTGATGTGTCCTTGGGCATATGTTGGTAAAGTACAGTTTGCGCATAATAATATCGATTTAGGTCAGTGGCGCTCGGGGATAGAGCCCATGACCTAGATATCCCGAAGCGAACTCTTTACCAAATAATGTGTCGTGACAGTGACATGAAAATGTCTTTTGATATTGTATTTAATTTCACATTTAGAAATTAAACTTTATCAATCAAAAAACATTTTCATTTAATTATGTTTATAATAACATATTTCTGAAATGTGGTTGCTCAAGATATATTAAAGAAAACGAGGTATTTTGGAAAGAGCGAAATTTTGAAAACACTTATTGACAATAAGAAATATATAACATTGTATTAAATGTAAGTTACTTTCAAAAATGTAATTAACCAAATTAATTGAATAACAATGTATTGTTTCAATTTCTAACTCATCTATTATGTATTATATTTAGAAAATGACATCCACCAAACTGAAAATGAGTGACTTTATATGATTTTGACTTTTGCTTTCTCTGGAAATGTTTTGGAAACAGCAAGGAAAGATTCAATATAGTACCTGATGAAAACCTTAATATTTCGAACTTTCACACTAAATCTGAAATTCCTCCTTGTACATTTGGTATCATTTATATTGTATTTAAAATCTCTTTTACAGACTCAGGCAGTCTTTGTAGTACTACAAAGCATCCAAGACCTAGAGACGCAATGTTGTACAGCAGCATAATCCTCAGTATTATAGCAGTCGTGCAATTTATAGCTTATATCTATCTTTCTGTTTGGTACCAAACCTAAATGCACCCGTTTTTATGGATTGTAATCGAAATAAAAAATACTATTGTTGTTTGCATTATCTATAATTTTTTTGAAAAATAATTATTTATATTTACATTTGCAAATGTTTTCCTTTATATAACACTACTGAAAGCAATGAGTATCTATAACTGTATAACTTTCTTTCTTTCTTTATTGTTACTTTAAGCTTTACAGCTTATTAGTACAAAATAATACAAACAGTTTCAATACAGAAGTGGATAATTTACAGGAGAACAATGTGTACGTACAAAAATGATAGTAATAAAATCCAAACAAACAAACAAACAAAAAAAGTAATGGAAAACATACAATTATCGGATTACAAGATCACCTCTTCGCCTCAAGCTATAATAAATATATTTACCAAGGTTACACATATCCTTATAGTTCTCAGTATTGAACAATTGCAATAAATTGAACATGGATGGTTTTTTAATGAAATATTTCTTAATAAATTTGTTTCGATTATCTTCATAAACAGGACATACAAGTAAAAAAATAATATTCATCTTCAACACAATTATGACAAGCAAAACATTTCCTATGCGTTTTGTTAGTTTTATTATATCTCCCAGTTTCAATAGCTAACAGGTGTGATGATAATCTTAACTTTGATATACATTTTTGAAACTTAGCCGGAATAGATTTTTTAAGCAATACTGAAGGTAAAACCCATCAAGTAGATATTTATAGAATCAAAGAACATTTTTGCGAACTTTCACTTTTAGCAAATACTTCTTGTTTAGCCTGGTCCAAGATCCTATGTTTAATACATTTTAAGGTAGCTGTATTAATTTGTTGTTTACCCCAAACTTCACTAAAACCAGGATCATTTAAACATTTCTTCACCTGAAAAGCCCAGTTTTTTTGTGTATGCACTTCACAGTTAATATACATCTTCTCATAACAATTTCTAATGATACAGTTATCGCTGGCTAAAAATTACTCCAAAATTTTATCATTGAGAATGTCCTTTTGTACAACAGAGGAAGTCTACCTAACTCAACATACACAGCTGCATTATATGTAGATTTTTTAACTCCTAATATCTGCTTGCAAAAATCAGGATGCAGTTTTTCAACATTGTCACCTTTATGAGATCCCCAAATTTATGATGCATAATTTACAATACCTCCAACATAGCAATCAAAAAGCGGTAACAAAGTTTCATGATTAAGAGACAAACCCCTTATATTTTTTTTCAACACAAATAATGCTTTTCTACCCTGGTCAGACAACTGTTTTTCCGCCATTGCAAATTTATTATTATATTGGAAAATAATTCCAAGGTATGTAAATTGTTCAACAATTTCCAAAACATGTTTATCAACGAACCATTTTTCATTAGATTTGATTTTGCCCTTATTTCTAAAAATTAAAACTTTAGATTTGTCCACATTAATACATAAATTCCAGGACTTACAATATTCAGACAACTCATTCAAAAGTGAATGCTAACCTTCAATTGTTTCAGAAAAAAGGACTATATCATCTGCATACATTAACAAAAATAAGTTCAGTGACAGTAGATCACAAAAGATACAGCCAGATTTTAAAAAACTCATTTCAAAGTCATTCACATAGAGATTAAATAAAATTGGAGATAACACTTCTCCTTGCATCAAACCAATATTGTTACAGAAATAATCGCTCAATTGGCCTTCTACCACAATTCAAGATTTCACATTATTATACAGGGCTTTTATGACCTTTAACAATTTACCTTGGATACCCACTTTAGATAACTTGATCCACAGTTTAGATCTATCAATAGAATCAAACCCCTTTTTGAAATCAATGATAGCACAATATAGTCTTTTACTTTTAGATAAAGTGTTTGAAATCAAAGAATGAAGAACAAATATTGCTTCACGTGTACCACAATTAGGTTTAAAGACAAACTGCGCATCTGTGATTATATCGTTACTTTTCGACCATTCTAATAATCTATCATTCAGTATTGAAGTAAACAATTTAGCCATGTTACTAACAAGACTTATACCCCTATAATTGTCTGGGTTCTTATTGTCACTTTTTTTGAAAATAGGCAAGATTACAGATGATGACCAACTTTTCGGGAAAAAACCTGTGTCTAAAAAACAGTTAAAAAGTTTGCTTAACTGGAATTCAATAAAATATTCATTCAATATCCCATCTTCGCCATGCAATTTCCCTTGCTTTAAATTACTAATAGCGCTTTTAATTTCATCTTCACAAATTTCTTTATCAAGTTCATCAAAAACACATTCACCATCTACATTTGCACCGTTCAAGTTACCAATTTCTTCAATTTGAGTGATATCTTTGAAGTGCTCATAAAAAGTTTCTAAATAATGATACTTTTGGAGTTGATTTCGTTCTTCTATTAAATTAGGCAAAAAATTGTTTGGGATTATTTTTCTTCAATATGTTTAACCTATTTCCTTTTGCTTGTTTGTATAATCTATTAAGCTTTGTTTCTTCTTTCTTGTAAATGCGTTTTTTGTTAATCAAATCCGAGTGATTTTGTATATTTTTACAGCTATTGAATGTACGTAAAGCTACAATATAATCTCTATAGAGATCTTTTAAATTTTTATCAAACCAGGGCTTATCATCTGAACTTAAGAAAGTGGAGTGTTTTGACCTTTTGCCAGAAGTTCTAGGGAAATGAGCAGTATTTACACGAAAAAAACTGCCAACATCAACATTGATCATATCAGTAATTTTTGCAATACAATTGTCTTGATCATTTTGTGTAGAAATTTCATTAAAATCCACATGACTGTATATATCATTTAATGAATTGAAGAAGTCTTTGCATGCTTCACTATATGTTGGATCCCATTTGTAAATACTACGGGTTTTATAAACATCCGAATTAGTGTTCTCAGAGGCATCCATAGACAAAGAGCATCTCAGTTCAATATGTAAAGGTGCATGGTCTGAAAATGTAGTGAAATTACAGACAATAAATTTACTAATAAAATCAAACATATCAGTTGTTGTCAATAAATAATCTATTGTACTAAGACCACGAGCACCATTAAAAGTAAAGTCGTTGGAATGTCCACCACTATGCCGACCGTTCACAATACGCACACCTGTGGCTTTACACAGCGACAGTAACCGGTTTCCGTATTCATTGTGACCTAGATCTGGGTTGACCCTCGCAATCAGCTGATCGTCAGTTCTGTATTGTAATGTGGTGTTCACCGATGCATGTAACTCATCATTCATGATAAAATCAGGCAAATATTTTGTTCTACTGTTGAAGTCACCAAATATAAAAACATCACCAACCAACATATAAAAGCTTAATAGTTTTTCTAATTAATCAAACAAATTAATTTCATTCTCTTTGAAAAATACAGAATTATAAGGGGGGAAATATGTAAATGCAATGTAGATATCATTATTGTGTTTACAATAATCTTTATCTATTTTTAGCCATAGAATCGTATCATAAACAGCTTCAATAAAGGTAATGTATGAAATATAATCATTTCTTATACAGTATAGTTCCCCCACCATGCATAGTTCTGGTTTTCCTAGGAAACGGATCGTCGATTTTATAATCATTTTCAATGCAGCATTCAGATAGGCAAATTACGTCATACGGATACAAAAAGTTTCTCAAATTGTTATCTTTCCATTTATTGTCAAAACCTCCGTGTAAATTCCATCCTTTGATTCGTAATGCATCTTGGCTCTCCTGACACCTCTATTTTCCCCTGCCACCTCTGCCACCTCTTCTAAATCTTCTTGCTACCTCTGCGCCCTCTGATTTAGGATACTCCGATGTTTCAGATCCAGCATCAATGTATAACTTTCCGTCAATGTAAAGTTTGTCTTTAACCAGGGAGGCCCTTTTTTCATCTTCCTTGGCCTTCTTGTAAATGGGGTACAGGCCCTTTCTCCGTTCTTGTATTTCTTTTGGGAGTTGTTCAACGATCGAGAGGTCTATTTCTTAAAGTTTGAAGGCATTTTTCCGGATTAGTTCCCGCTGGGGAAATCTCGTGAATTTTGCTACAATAGGGCGTGGTTTTTCATTGTTTCTTATGCCGATTCTGTGTGCCCTTTCTATTAGAATGTCATCCTCTAGTTCTAAATTGACAGAGCATATTCTCTTAACAATGACTTAATAATTTTCTTGCTCCCCTTTTGGTGCCTCACCTACGCCGTAGAATGATAAATTTTCTCGCATTGATCTGCATTGAAGGTCAAGGATATCATTTGTGAGTCTAGCATTCTGCTTCATAGAATTTTCTAATGCTGTTTTCTATTCAGAAAGATCATTGAGTGCTTTGGAGGTGTTCTTATCGTTAGTGTCCAGTGATTTTGAAATAAATTCTTGGCTTTTTTCTACCTCAAAGTGAAAAAGAAGACACACAAAACGGACAAAATGTACAGAACATACATCAAATAAACATGCGTCATTTTGTCTATACTGAATGCTAAAACATTTTTATATTTCCTCAAGTGACACTGAAACCAAATTGTGTGTTGGGAATCTTCCTGAATATGTTATGAAAAAATATGAATGAAATTTATATCTGACTTTTTTCTTTGAAGATCACATATAAATATACCTTTCCAGAAGTATTCATTTTATTTCAGTTGGTCTATGATTAAAGATATTAAATTCATGAAAATTATTTTCAAACAAATTGCCTTAGAATCATGAAGTTTTCGAGGGAAGGTTGATTTTAGATTGCTTTTGATGAGTAAAATTAACCACATGCGTCTCTGTTAAAGAAAAAAAAAAGAAAAATGAACTGGATGCATTTTGAATCCATTTAACTGTAAAGATACATTCTGTCCATGCTGTTCAAAGAAAGAGCTTTAACTCATCATTTAAGTACATCAATTGTCTCAAAATCATACTAGTATTGAAAACAAAAACCCAATCAGTTCTTTTAATATCAACTTCAGAGTACTTGTGTATAAAATCAGAATGTTTTTTAACAAAATTAATTTCAAATCATCAGTTATATGGTGGCTAAATTTACGAGTTCCATTCGTATTGATAATAGTACCTGTCAATAATTATTTATAAGTCAGTTCGAACCAGCAATTTTACACCGTACAAAATATCGTTGAAGCTATGCATTAGTGAAGCTAAACTCATTTCACGTTTTTGAAAATGTACCAATCAAAATGTTTCATTCTATCGTCCGTTCTTCTATTGGCTGCAACTGACTCCGTCATTAGAAACTCTTCTACCAATTGCAGGCGAAGAGTTGCAAATTTTGACCTATGCGTGAAACGCAGGGCCATTGAGCAGTGAGAATTCTTTTAATGCCAGTAAAAATGACACGGGACCTTGGTTTATACGGTCTCACCCCAAAGACTGGTCTCAACGTTCCACAATCGGAATAAACCCCGCAAAGTAATGATCAACTATTTATTCTGAGAGTCTAGTGCAGAATACTACCTATATCGCACTAGTACTGTTTTAGATAATTATTCAAATTAAGTTATAAAGAAGAAACAAGAAATTTAAGGCATCTCAGACAAAAAAAACTTACCTTTATAAAATTAAATACCAACAGAAATAAGTTATTGTTATTACAATAATAATATCCTTTATGTGACACAGTTAAGGAACTGTAATTGTTTTATTTGGTTTTATTTGCTATAATTTATTTCTGATGCGACATGTTTTTACTTGGCAATTATTGTAAAGGTGTTTGGTGTTTAAAAACTATTTGGTAATTGTCGTAAAGTTGTTTGGTGTTTAAAAACTATTTAGATCGGGATCAATTGCCTATTTTCAAACTATGACACAATTGTTTTAATTTACAGCCAATCAGCGTGGCTTCTCCTAATCACGTGATCATTGTTTTTATTTACCAAAGGAGAAAGCCACGCAAATTTGCAAGGAAAATTTTTGTCGAAAAAAACCCTCCATCCATCCCCCTTTCTTCCACCGTCTTATATTATATTTGTTATATATGTGCATGTATTAGTGTTCATTCTTATATGTTTGGCGTTTATTTTCTTTTATCCCACCCTTTTTTGATGACAGGCATATCAGTGCCTGCTTTATGCTATACTTAATTTTAGGGGGTCAGATTGCATAATATTTTACCAAAGATTTTTGTATTCTTTCGAAGTTTTTTCTAGTCTTGTCTAACCCCCTTATAATATGTTTATATTTTTGTTTTGCTTCATTTACTTCAATAAATGACATTTTTTTTTCACTTTCACTATTGTTGTTATTTTATTTTTAATCCATCAAAAAACTAGCTCAGTTGACTTGGCTTCGGTTTTGCATTAATAACAGAGGAACATAAAATGAAATGATAAAAATTCTAATGATTGATTTGAGCTTGAGTACATTCTTTATTGAAAATGACTATATATTTATATCCAAATATTTCCCCCTTGAAATAAAATACTTTTAATTTCTGTTTCCTGACAACGTATGGACCTTTCTTAATTATAAAACATAGTAAAAAAAACCCAAATTACACTGTACAATACTATCCAACCTTCGTAATTTATTATGATTTTCATATACAAACTACTTTAATTAAAAAGGTTCATTTCGGCTTTTTCTGGATAACACTGTTCCAAATAAATTAACATCAATCTTCGTGGGAGCTGTATTCTTTTTTTCACTTTCACTTCAAACACATACATGGTGAGATTAAAACAAGATGCCACCGAGTCTGACATATCTGTTTCATACTTAGATATTTTGCTTGAAAAGGACGTAAACGGTAATTTAATAGCCAATCTCTATGACAAATAAGATGACTAACTTTTCAATTGTCAGCTTCCATTACTTATGCAGCAATATACCGTCATCACCTGCATATAGGGTTTATGTATTTCAGTTGATTAGATACACAAGAGTCTGCTCTTTGTGTGAAAAATTTCTAAAACGAGGTAAATTGTTGGCAAACAAGTTGCTGAAACAAGAATATCAGCAGTCTCGTTTAAAGGATCGTTTTGTACGTTCTATGGTCGATAGAATGACCTTGTGAACAAATACAATTTATTTTTCATTCAGTCAAATGCTGACTGATGTTTTTTCATACCTATTGTTAGGCCATTCTTTACAAATTGAATTTTTCCTTTGCTTCCAAATCATGACAAGGAGAACACGGCGAGTGTGACCGCTCGGCAGGGGGATTTTCACTCCTCCATAGCACCTGATATCAGTTTGATGTTTTGGAGGTTTGTGTTTGCTCTGCTGCTATTTTGTATTGTTAAATGGACTTCGGAGCTTGGATACTGTTGGTCATCCCCATATAGATAATATTTTATGATATGATATAAATAGTATAGCTATATTAAGGAAGTAATATTGTGCAAAAAAGAAGGAAATTGTATTTTAGTGTGATAAGATACATAAATAAAGGATTTTCAAATTACAAATAATTGTAGTTAGATATATTACTTTTTAGGAATAGAATTTTATAAATATTTATCATTTTTATCTCTTAAACCTAATGTTATAACAAAAATGTTCACTCAATAGCTTGCCCTTGTTAGAATACGATTTTAACCAACAAAGAGAACCACCATAATTTTGCACGTGATAATAGTATATTGTTGGAGAAATGAGGTACAATGGTCCTAGAAAAGTAGAGGTCATGGCGTTTTTCATGCAAATGACCAATAACCAGAATGAAATGAAAAAACAGCTCTTAATTTTGTTACCATTAAGACTTGCATTTATCTATAGTGGAAAATGGTTGTAGAAATTGATAAAAAATCCTAGAATTTGATGCATTTGAATTTAATAAAAATCTATTATTTAAATTTTTCTAAAAGTTCTTCTGAGTTTTAAAAATCCATTCAGGTTATTTATCTTGATAAAATTTTCTGAATTTTTTTTTCTAAAAGTTCCTTGCAGCTTTAAAGTATCAACATTTGATTAAAGCATCTCGAATACTCTGTTGTAGACTACTCCTGAAGTTTTCTTTTAACGACTGTTAATATGTTCGTGAGGTGTACACGAGTCCTAGAAAACCATCAACCTCGCGTTTTGACAACAATCCCGCGAAATGCCTCGTGAATTGTGTAGCAGAATTGCTACCCTGTGAACATGAGTGTAGAGCTCGTAACAGTGCAAACAAAGCCAGTTCTGCCAGAAAAGCTAGACGACTGAGACGCTGTGTTGCCGAATGCGAGGGAGAACGTGTGACCTGTAAGTTATCGTCGATGGACCCTACTTGAAATAGCAATACCGCTAATAATAAATTTCATTTTCCATTTAAAACAATTTTGTGAAGTTTTTGTATGGAGATTAAGTGAAGAGCGTCTTTTATGAAATATACTCCTATGTAATCATTTATGTTTTTTTTTTATATTACATGTAAATTTACAAATTTTCAAACGTCAGGTATATGTATTTGATTGCTTCTATAGACTAAATATCACCACTTGTATATTTAGCAAATAAAGTGTTTTTTTTTCATTGTTTTGATCTTAATAGAATTTGTAATCTACAATACATGTGTAAGCTACACAATTGTTGACAAAATTTTACCTATCTTTGCGACTTAAATATGTTCGTAAAGAAAGCAGCATTCTGATTATATGCAAAAAATCTAAAATACATTACAAATTGACTTCCAATTGCATTCTCGTTTGAGTTTCTCTAGAAAAGTTTAAATTTCTAATTTCCTGAATGCCGAGTCTCCGTGAAGGTAGTTGAGTAATGTGTGCAAGGAACTCTGCCGAAAAAGGTCCATATATAAGCAATAAATAACATTGCTGCTACAACTGATAAACTAACAATGCCATAAATTAAAGTTCTTGAATGTTCAGCTTCGTTGTAACTTTCACTGTCATCTATACTCAGACTATTGGTGATAGTTTTTGATGTTTTCTCTGTTTGAAAGAATTAATTCATCTGGTGAAAATAATCACTCATTATGATTTATAGAAAAAATAACTGTAGATTCCTTAATATACAAATGCAAGAAGCTACCTCATCGCATTTTTCACGTTACTTTATCTTTGCAATTTCAAAATACCATCATTATAAATAAATGTAAGGTTTTGTGTTATTTTGCTATATTAACTACTAAGATATTCGAAAAAAAAAAAAACTTAACATGAAACGGGATATACCTTTCTCAATTGATATCAAAACGGAATCTACAAATGCAGAAGTCAAAGCCGATGATTTTCTGGAACTGTTCGAAGGTGTGGTATTTTTCACTGCAAATAAGATGTCTTATGTTAAAAACTCATATCTGTTATCTTTCGTAAAAATACAAATCAAAAAGAAATAAAGCAAGTGAAATTTATTTTGAAATGAAACGCTTACATGTACAAATACTAAGAGGTAAAAGAAAACAAAACATACAACTATCATTATCAGATGTTTAATTCAACTTGAAAAAAGATCAAATTCGATTTACGATGATAAAAATGTGAAATATCAAAACGAAGAAGAAACCAAAAATAGTTGGAAGTAACATTAGGTAAATTAAAGAACCCATAATAACAAATACTTGCGATTTTCTTTGTTAATTACAATAAAACATATCGGCTAATTAGACATGAAACATTAATATTTAATTCGAAATGTCTTTTACAAAATGAACAGTTTTTGTAAATCACCTGGCGTGACAAGAAGGACAACTCAAATTTATACCCAATAAAGCACAATCCTTTTAATTCCGCAAAAATCAATATTTATCAGCGAAATATGAAAACAGAAGTGATCTGGATGTCCAACTATCATAACGCATTTTTAAAACATTTTGTATCATATAGCTTAAAAATGAATCTTATATTTCCTCTCTGACGAAGGCATCAAAGAAAACTAGAATGGAAAACTTCCTCAATAGCTCAATACGCCAATTGATAAAAAAGTAAATCCACGTTTTCTTTGATATCTCGTTAAAGAAAACGTTATTGCGTTTATTTTTTTTTCATTCAACATTTATCCAACTTCTAGTGTTTTAGAGGTCCTTGTTTGCTCTGCTCCCATTTTGTAATGTTTAATCGACTTTTGAAAGTTGTTTGTTATCTCCACATAACTCATCTGTCATGAAAACAAATGATTGCCGATCATACAACTTTACTTTGACAATATATAACCTATTTTATTTTATCCTAATGAAAATATACCCATGGATGAATTTTCAATAACAACATTTATAGTCTTCAATGATTTTTTTCTCTATAATATCATTTAGACGAGAATAAGGAAAAATAAATGACAGATACGTAAAGCAGTTAAAACTGAATATGGTTCGCAGTCTGTTTGCAATTATCTTAGCACTGGCTTTCTGATAAATAAAATGTGTGTATGATTGTTGTTACCCATTGGAGTGCACATGGTGACATATATCTTCGTTACAATTACAGGTCAATTGACAATGAAAACCGTAAACAGGCCATGGACAAGGAGAATCACAATCTCTTCCAAAATAACCAGGTTTACATTCTTCAAAATAAATTATACATTCCAAGTATTGTTAATCTGCTATAGTTATAGCAAGAGTTTTTAACTTTTATTGGAATAATTGAAATATGTGAAGATGATACAAAATAAAAAAATACACACCCACACATTGATTTATTGTTCTATTCCATACAAATCCAACACAGCACTTTTCACTTTTTACCAAGAAGAATAATAAATAAAATCTATGAATATTCTTATGTTTACAATAATCATTATCCTTTACATAAAGTGATGATGGTCAAAATTAAAATAAGTGCATTTTCGCAATCATGCTTGTGAGAAAATTTAAATGTTTTGTTTTAAAATTATTCCCATGTTTCCCATATTACAATATTTGGATATGAGAACCATGCTTTATTAAACAATTTTTTGTCTTATGTATACAAAGAAGTGGAATATATTGTTTGAACACTGGTTATTGATTAATATTTGTATTTAAGAATTATGAATTAAAGTCTTACCCAGGACATAGATTTGAAAAACAAGACACCCACAAAAAAGACAAAATGCACAGAACATAGATCAAATAAACCAACACCATTTTGTTTATACTGATTGCTAAAATAAATGAAATTTGTTTATTTCCTCAAGTGACACTTAACCCAAATTGTGTTTTGTGATCTTCCTGAATATGTAATGAAAAATTAAAATTGAAATTTACATATGATGTTTTTCTCTGAAGAACGCATATAGCTATACATTTCTAAAAGTGTTCTTTTTATTTCAATGGAATTTTGATTAAAAATTTTAAATTCATGAAATTTATTTTCTAAAAATTGACTTAGGTTCATGAAGATTTCACTAAAAGATTGTTTTCAGAATTCCTTTGATAAGTGATACTAAAACGCATGCTTCTCTATTAAAAGGACACAATGAGTAAAAATCATATGTCTTTCTTTTAAGATATCTGTAGCATACAGAGAAAGACTTATGAAAATTATGAGTATATAGCTTAGATATGACAGTTTAACTGCAAGAAAAAGACTGCACAATATAAGTGCCGGAGAAACAAATGTTGCATCAACCGTTTTATTGTTTCGTGTACGTCAAGGTCAGGCCACTTTTATTTTTAGCTCAAACTTGTAAACGACATTCAACTGGAGCATGCAAAGGTGAGAGATATGTTCCAACAACTTTTTAAAAAAGATTAGATCAAATTTTTTTTGGTCTACTTACATTCATTCGTGGATAATTGAGACCATGGTAACTATGGAAACTTATTCAACTTTTTTTGCACACGCGTACAGTAGAGAGGAAGAAGTACTAGGGCATTTTGCAATATTTTTGTTATGGAGCATACTGAAATTTCGCAGCACTGTTAAGGCTTACTATTAAGAAAGCAATGGACGTATGACGTGTAAAAAACGGGAACTTTTCAAAACTTTTTTTTCAATAAATTCGTTTTACTATGGCGCAACTTAAATGCTAATTGAAATAACATAGTATATCCCACTCTGTACTGAATTAAGTTTGGTCCCATCAATGGACAGTCACGTGATAAATGTATAGTAAGTATACTGAATGGAGGTAATCAACAAATGTCAATATCGCAAGGGCATACCCTACTTAAAATTAAAAAAAAAATCATATTGCCATCTTTTTCTGCATACTTTGTACTTTTTGGAAAGTGCTGCTGCTTTAAACAGAATTCGCATTTTATTACTTAAGATTTCAAGTAAAACATATGTTTGACCTTTACCAAGCATTTTATGTCCTTATTAATTCACACTCTCGATTTAAAGAAAGCAGCAGCACTTTTCAAGTTAAGGAAAACATCCTATATTTTTATTCAAAAAATGGCAAACATATGTTGAGTATATGCCTGCCCTTGCCATAAGACGATTTAATAAGCTACCTCGATGCTAAACATGCCGAACCTGTACACATAAACACAGTAAATTTAATTAAATTCATTCTCTCGCTAATCATTGAATAATCTCACTAAACGAAGGTTTTACATTGGTATCAAAAGCCTATCTAAAATCTATAAATAATATTCTGTTCAATAATAAAATACATTTTACACATAAGAAGTATACTTGATCTGCCTTTCACAGCACATAAAATACGTCATTTTTACCAAAATGACGTCATGTCGACAACTTTGCTGCGATAAGTGATTTGTTTATAAACTGTTGCCTGAAATATAATTAGCAACAATTTTTAATGCATTGATAAGTTTTCATGTTGTTTATTGTGCTAATACAGTTTAAATGCAAAGTATTTAATTTTCTGGTACATTGAGGAATACAAAATTACCTATTTTTGTGTGACGTCACAGTTAATATTTCCCGTATAAATTAGGCCCCGCACCCTTTTTCAAGCCTTAACAATGCTGCGTATTTTTACTTTTTTTTTCTCCATGAAAATATAACTTTTAGCTTCTGAAACCTGTAATTTTTTGAAACCTAACAAACTGGATGCATTTAGAATCCATTTAACTGTTAAGATACATTTTATACATCCAGTTTAAAGAAAGAGCTTCAACTCATCATTTAATTATATCAATGGTTACCAGAATTCTCATTGGTACTAGTTTTGAAAATCAGAAACTCAGGCAATTTTTAATATCAACTTCAGAGTAATTGTGTCTAGAATCAAAAAATTTTTTAAACAAAATTGATTTGCAAATCACCAATGATATGGTAGCAAAATTTCAATTCTTATTGATAAAAGCACCTGTCAATGATTGTTTCTTACTTTGTGGTCAATTCGAGCCAACTACTCTTTCTGCTATATGTACATCATACAAAATCTATGTATTAGTTAAACTGAACTAATTTCGTTTTCGCAAGTGAGTTAAGGCTAAATATGAGCTTTTCTATGCAAATAAACTAATTAAAATGCAAAAAAATGTATATTTCATATATAGAGAAAGCTGCTTATATTTATTTTCTTATTCATACTTAGTACCAATAGCATGTTAAAGCTAGAACACATTATGTAGACATCATGACACAAATATGAAATGTTTTTGACCCCCACCCCACCATACATTAGCATTTTAAAAAATGTTTGTTGTTTAATATCATTCTAGAAAATTTTTCCTTCATATGGAGAAAAGTGACACCACTTGCTGACAGAGAGCTGCAAAATATGAAGAGTGCTTGAAACACAGGGCCGTTGAGCAGTGAGGGATCTTTTTCGTATCCGTAATAATGACATGGCAACTCAGTTTATAAGTCTCACCCAAAGGACTGATCTCCACGTCCCAAAATCGGAATCAAGCCTGTAAATTATTGATCAACTATTTACTGCGCGACTAAAGTGCAGAATTATACCTATAACTCACTGTTTTAGATAATCCTTCAAATTAAGTTATTAAAAAGGAATAGGAAATTTAAAGCATCTCAAGAAACTTACCTGTATAAACTAAAAATAATCAGAAAATCAGATAAGAATAATCAACAGAAAATGAAATTATAAAAAGAGTGACATTTACAAGTAATGTACTCAAGATCAAATCAATCAATTAGTTCCACTTGATCTTGAGTACATTCTTTATGCATATTGACTATATATTCAACAATTATTTTATTTATGTTCCCTGATAACAATTACTTTCTTAATCATGAAACATAGCTTAAAAGACTCCATATTACAACACTGTCCATGCAACATTGCACATAATTTATTGAGATTTTCAATGATTTTCATAACCAGTCTAATTAATTAAAAAAAGCTTCATTTCGGCTTTTTCAGGATTACGCTGTCCAACCACATTAAATTTAATCTTGGTCGGAAGCTGTATTTTTCCTTTTTGCGAATTTTACTTCAAACAAATTCACGGTGAGCTTGAAATAAAAGATACTATAGAGTCTGGCACATTTGCTGCATATTAAGATACTTGAAATTGACGTTAATGTTAATTCTGTTGTTCTGTATTAATTTTATCAGCATTTGGTCAAAATTAATTTTTTGAATTGTATATTGTTAAACGTCACTCCAGAATTTTTCACTCACATGGAGACAGTAACCAGTTGCCGGTGGAGAGCTGCAAATTTTGTCTAATACTCGGCACTCAGGGTCATTGAGCAGGGAGGGATGTTTTTTGGCCAGCAAACACAGCGACACAGGACTCCCGTTTACAGTAATTTCAAGAGGGACTTTTTACGCAAGTCAGGCACATTAGAGAGATTTGATATGAACGGAAAATCAACTCCTTACTTCGCGACTCTAGGCAGACGCTCTAACCACTGCGCCACGCGGACCTACATTTGGTCATTAGAAACTCTTCCTAATTCATTATAAAATAAACAGATTTAAATATCTTTTAAATATTTGTTTTTTTGTTTGTTTGTTGATTAATATACCTCTAGAGAATTTATCACTCATATGGGAAACACGCTATCACTTGCCATAAGCAATCATGAAAAGCAGTTCGACCTTTGCTTGGAACTCAGGGACAGTGAGCAGTGAGGACATTTTTTACCAGCCATCAAGTACTGACACTTACATAACTCGGGTTTGCCACCCTTGTTTTATCGTCCCACAATATGATTTGAATCAACACACTAAAGTTATCTGAATGCGTTTCTTTGACATTACATCATTTCTATATGATGATAACGGCATGCTATATTTTGAAAAAATTCGAAATTGGCAACTTGTGTAAAACATGGAATTATATGAAGTTGCTGATTTAAAAATTCAAAGGAACATGAATGTATCAGTTTCACATTTGGTACCAGTAAAACCATCAATACATGAGCTATGTGAAGTTGGATTTCCAGTATTCGATATACCGTTGTTTTGACAGGGCCTTGATGAACAGGGACCTGGATATGATAAAACAAAATTACCTGTATCATCTACAGCACCGGTTACTATAATCCACTGGTTATTATTCTGAATACAAACAGCAGAGAAAATTTACATTTGTATTACCTGACACAATGAAAAAATAACCTATATCAAGAATTTCATTTTTAGTAGACATTTCACAAATTCTGCTACATTTAGTAAGTATACCAATTTCATTAAAAGTATGGAACTGGCACAATTACTTTTTTATTACATGAATATATATTAAAAATTAACAAAACTGACAATAACATATTTTAAAAAAAAACCTCTTTCAACTGTTATATTGAAATTGACAGGGTGTTTGTATACATGTAAATGAAAGATCTGCTTACTCCTTTGTTGCACCTTTCCTCCTACTATATTTAAAAGTTCAGCTATGTCTCTCCATACGCTTCAAAAATAAGTAACATCACATCACATACTGTGATATCATGTTGTATGCTCTCTTTCTATTTCGTTAGCATGTCAAAATGTCTGAATGTTTCCTTAGAATGTTCTTGATGTTATAATGAAAAAAATAGATTTTTTTTTACATAGATGATATCTGGGGTCACCACGCTGTATTTTACCTATCAAGGGTTCTTGCGCTAGAGACCTTCCTCCCCGTTTCATACACATGATGGTTTACATTGTTATCTCTCCTATCATCCAAAAGTAGACAGTCACAGTTTTATAAATAGATTTATAAGTCATACAAATTATAAAAAGAAAAACTACAAAACATTCCGGAACATGTGCAAAAATTGGCGTGTGTCCACTTACAATACACAGGGAAATTTTCAATTTATTTTCACCCTTACGCTCTTGTCACAAGTGAAAGGCATCATTAAATATTATAACAAATTCAAATAACACAGTATAATGTGTGCCATAAATAAAATTGTGACTGACTGAATTTTAAACAGGTGTAACCAATTTTTATATAAATACTATTTATAATAAATAATAGTGACATAAACATTTTCACGCGTATACAGATATTTCAAAGGGACTCTTTCATGCAACAGGCAAATTAAAATATTTGATATACATGGAAAAAAAGTGTGATTTTTCTCAAGGTGAATATTCTTGAGCAAACATGACAATCTTCTACCTACATTTGGTGATTTCTTTTAATTAACCAAAAAGGGTTATTTTCGACAAAAATAAATTGCTACCATCTTTTAATATCTGTATCCATTTTAGCATGTTTAAGACAACATTGACTGGAACTAATTAAATATCACTCAAATACTCTTGATTGAAATAAGCTCTATCATGAAAATGGTTCGACTTGTTTTAGAGTTGAAGGATGAGGGTATGACATATTTTACGCACCATACAAGCAGACATTTACATAATTCCCCCCCCACCCAAAAAAAAAATTGCAGACAAGCGACTCTACCATGAAGACACACAAAAATTGTGACATAACTTCTTTGACATTATGTGATTTCTACGAGGGTTGATCCAAAAGTAATGTCACAACTATCGATAAAATTTCTCCTAGTCGACGTAAATTAACAAAATTTTACATGATTTCAAGCTGTACTTATTTTAAATCAGTCCTGAAAAATTCAAATTAAGTGATTTATACTTTTCAAAATATCGAAAAATATCGAAACGTCGACGCCATTCAACGTTTGTAGAACCCCCCCCTATCTTTCGGTACACATTATGCATTTCTGTCCCCAAACATTTATCATTTATTTACCTATTACCCGCCCCAATTCTCTGCAAACCTATCTAGGAACAAGTCTCTCGTTGACATTCTTTCCTCAGTTAGTGACTTTACCATCATAACTGCTTTCTTAAACCATGATTTCCCGATTTTGGAATAAAAAAATACATTACAACTGCAGATATGTTTTTATTCACATTTCGACATTTCCTTTCTGCTACTCAGATATAAACAATACTGTTTTATTTTTAAAAAAAAAAACAATGCTGCCATTTAATTTTTAACTAAAGATGAGAAAAATGTCGTAAATTTTGTATTTTTAAATATTGGACGATTAGACGATTTTTTAGAAGCTTTTCTAATGTGTTTGTTTTTTTCATTCTAACAATATTAACTTTAAAACGTGGCGTTTAGTTGTGACGCGGCGACACCCCCTATGTTTAATGTTTTAAACATCTATAAAATAGAATTAGATAAACATTATAACACGAAAATTTCAATGTTAATTAGATTTATATTCGTGCATCTTTTGGTATTTAATATTTGATAATATGACGCCAAATCTAAAAGATATGGACACTGTGACATTACTTTTGGATGAACCCTCGTAATATTTCGGTTTAAGCCAAAATATAGTTTTATGTAAAAAAAGTTATTGACACTAAAAATATGTAAAAATATATGCAGGTAACTAAATATATAATGAAAAAAAACTTTTCCTGTTTATATCTTTTGATATTAAGACATTAGTATAATTATATAATGCCTTATATTTTCCAGTTACTTTTTGAACGCTTATCTAGTTATTGCTTATATCATCTTAAGGAAGTATGCTTCATATACAACTCAACGCACTTTTTAAGCTCACATGGTTTTTCACAAATTAAGGTCACGTTGTAATAAAAATTACCATTTTCGAAAATGTATTGCAATTAAATAACCCTTTGTTATAGTACATATATAATGCCAATCATAAATGTCTTTTAAAATTATCATATTATAAGTTTCCAAAGTGGATGTTTTAAAGAGGAATTTATGAATAAATGGTAGGATGTTTCGATTATACAATTCTATCATAGGTTTTTATAAATCGTAAAAAACTAACTTTCCTTGATACCATGTAGTTGAAAATTTTTTAATTTTCTTCTTAAAGGTGAGTATTTTTAAAAAATATTTGCTTATTTACCATACTCCTCTTGGTTTTGTCGAAATGTAGCGCCGAAAATTGATAACATTGCAGAAGGAAACCACACTAAAGGGTAGGATTATGAAGCATTGTTTACTTTTTTGAATAGTAAATTCCTTCTATCAAATGGAAATTCTTCTGCATTTACTGTTTTAAACGTTGAAATGTTGCAGTGGGATGAATATCTCATGATTATAAATTTTAGAAGTTGACTCTGAAACATCCCACATCATTAACATACAAAGCAGTCAAACTGATGAAAAATACTATTATCACTCCCATCTTCAGAATCAAAATGTACAGAAAATACAAGTTACAGTAGGTGTACTGTTTGCCATGTCTACTTTTTTGCCAAGAGCTACATGTATTGTTTTCAAGAGAACGGATGAAAAGAAAGCTGCAACTGGCAAGAAACCACAAAAATTCAAATGAGGATAGTTGTTTTTTTTCAGCCATGAATATATCAAAAGTTCTTCCAATTGATATGTGTGAATTATGTTTTAGTAAATGAAATAAAACTCAAATAATGTAAAAAAATACTTTTGAAATGTATTTTGTTGTCTCATACACATATTTATATTTTGAAAAAAACGTCAAAAGCATAGTGTACTAAAAAGATCTTATTAGGGGTACATGTGTGATATAAAAGACCTGTCTTTTTGTGAAAATTCAAAGTATAAATGTAAATGTCTTGCCACAGGTAATGTACAAGTGAAATATAAAAGCAATATAATCTCTTCTCATTCAAAAGTTATTGTTATTACAACGGTTAAGGTTTTTGTGACAGACGAACATACTGACAGATGGACAATACGACGGACTGAGAGACGAATGAAATGAAAATTTTTCTCGCTTTCATGAAATCTGGGACAGGAAATAAGGTATTCATCCTGAGAGTAAATTAATAAATTTAATTAAGATGAATTTCAAGAATGTATACAAAACATTTCATAGGGGTCGTTGCTGTAGTGGGTATATCTGGAACTCTACACTGAATACATGCATAAGTAAGTATATCTTGAACAAAATTTGTAAAATAAAAATGTCAGTGAGTTAATACAGCATCAAATTAAACAGAAATGTAACATCTAATTTCCATATTTATTTATAGAGTGTAAAATAGCATGTGGATATATGTCAATTAAATATTTTATCAATACTGTAGAATGTAAGGATGGTTATTACGGGATCTATTGCAATATTTCCTGTCCTCCACCAACGTTTGGCTGGTACTGTCGTTAAACATGCAGGTGTACACGTGAGGAATGTCATCATGTATATGGATGCAGGTTTTCATCTGGTGAAAATATATTTTTATCATATTTCTGTTCTTGTGGTTTGAACGAAAATACCCTTCTTCTTTTTTTTTTTTTTTTTTTTTCAAAAAATAGAGAGATAGGAATGCAAACATGATAAATTTTTGATTTCATTCAGGAAGAAAGGCAGTGCATACAAAACTGTTTAACAGCCAATTATGTGTATCATGTGATTTTCGTATAATTGAAAACTTTCTCTGCTTTCTCTGCAATGAGAGATGTACATTTGAGTTCTTACACAAATAAAAAAAACAATAAGTAACTTTCAATTTGGCAAGTTGCTCAACATTAAGTAAACTGGCTGATTTTATCCTTTTTTATATTTGTGAAATGAATATTCTATTTCTTTTTAAAAAAGGAACAAACAGATTCAGTATCGACAATTCAAACCACTTGTATAACAAAATATTTTTTGCTAAAGCAACGCATATGAATTTGTCAGAGGGCAGAACAAATGCAACTGCTAAAATCAAGCCCCTCAGTGAATTGTCGTTTCAAAAATATCGCCTGATGGTTAACTCCCAAGTTCTTTTTATGTCTTAATGTACCTTTGATCTCAAACTTTTCCCCTACTCTCATCTATTACTAACTGAAACAAAGAAAATAAACAAATTAACCAACAAATAAACGCTCAAGATTAAACATGTATTTGGAACAAATATTCA
>NW_026924089.1:0-22531 GCF_032062105.1 Saccostrea cuccullata | reverse complement strand
GCAGAAACTTAGAATTACTAGGGAAGATTTTAGGATTGGAGGTTGATTTTTTATGTAGCGTTTTTTTTTTTTACTGCTGATCGCTATAAGTTGAAAATAACAGCAATTTTGACATATAAATTAAGTCCACGGGACCATATTTTTTTTTCAGTATTTTTTGTTATGGCTTAGAACGAAGTTTTAAATGATGCTAGTGAATTTTGTCATAGTAAACTCCTGAAAGGGCTTAAGATTTGTATAGAATTCTATAGGAAAATAATTAGTATTCCTTTCACAATATAGTGTATTGTTAGAGGACTATGTGAAGAGTCTGGTACACCCGTTTCTGAGTTTATTTGCAAAATGTATTAATTGATATGTATAGATGTTCGTTCAAAGCAGATTTTTCAATAATGAAGTTAATTCTGAATACGATTAGAAGTTTCTAGTGATTTGCTGAATCTTGTTTTCATTAAAATACATTTTTTATATGTAAACAAAGACAAGGCACACGCCTTGTTTTCATTACATACGAGGATGTCCGAAACATTCCGAATACGGGCGTTCAATATCGAACGCCCCGTTATATGCAAAAAAAAAAAAATGCCGTATGGTCTTTCCATAGGGACCGCAAACTAAAGAGAGTGCCAACTAGGTAAAATGTGTTTACTTTTACACAATTTAACGAAATTATTTATTAAAAATTAAATTTAAAGAAATAAGCAATTCATAACGCTCGGTAGGGTCATTGGAATGATACGATATTGAACACAAGTTTACATGCAGGACAGGCGTTAATTTGAATATACTGATACTGAAAAAAATTATTTGTTTGTGTTTTTTAGCTGGAATAATTATTATAATTTATGAGAATATGTTTTAGCTATATTTAGGTCTATGATTGATATAATAAAGAAGCATTTATTGGTGAATATATTGGCACTATTTGGTTGTACAAATACAAGTTCAATAACCATTCCTCACAATATACACTACATTGTATATGCTGGAAGTATGTAACATGTAAAACAATTAGTTTGTACTTAACGCTTTTAAAATGTTATAAAGTATTTTTTACTATATCACATTCATTTTCAGTGTTTGCGATAGAGATGTTCAAAATTAATTTGGTAATTCCGAAAATCTAAATTATACATGCAGTTGTCCGGTCCATGTTATCCATAAATTCAGAGAGAGAGAGAGAGAGAGAGAGAGAGAGAGAGAGAGAGGGACATAAAGGAAAATCTGTAAAATAATATATTATACATTTTATTCGATACAATACTAAATATATTAATATATACATTTCAAATATAGTATGTTCATTTGACAAAATTCAAAAACTTAATGTACATTTCCTATCATAGTTCTAAAAACTGTATAGATAGCTGTTCATCACGACGAAATATAGATGAGGCATTCAAGCACATGTTTAAATATATCCCAACTTACATAAAACGAAAACACCCAGCACATGATAAACACATAGATTTTACCTTCTCGTTGGATTTATTGTTTTGGGAAAAGATGTTTAAAGCAATATACGCTGCAATATTGATGTCGGAAATTTTTGTTACAACATTGTAACTAACCATTTCAATGACAGAGAAAAGAACATTAATTTTATAAACTTCTGTTGTTCATATTTGCGATGGAAGAACTATTGATAGGCTTCGACTGAACTCGGCAAAATTATAATTTTGTCGTTCTGTACAATATTGATTCCGTATATAATACTCTATATTTGATAGTACAGAAGTCTTTATTCTGAAACAATTTAATACTTCATTTTAGTCTAATTGATCATCAAGTTTAAATTACGTACAAATTTAACATAATGACATATTTTACCAGTAAAATAAAATTCACAAAAATGCAGCTCATATTGCTTTAAAAATTAAAAACGTTTTCAATTTGGAATTCACATGACAAATGTTATCATGTGATTACAATTATAACACATGCAGTAACTTATAATGAAATGTTAAAACAAATTACAAAATTTCTATAACATCCCATAGCATTTGGTCACTTCACTTTGTTACAGTCTCATTCCCAATTTCTTTCAAATATTTGTAATTTATGGAGCCTTCTCAGGACAAGGTTTAACAAGATTCCATTGGCACACTCCTCTCTGATCTCGTTTACACACCCCTGATTTGAACTGACATGTGCCCCTGGTAGGAGCAAGGCAGATATCATCCGTCTTAGGGGGGTATTCATTTTTCATAGGGATATTCCATGTTTTTGGAATGAAAATCTGTGATAAAGTAACAAATAAATATATATTAAAAGAATTATAATTAAAATTGATTGAGACAGGGAACTTAAAGAGTAAACATTCGGAAAACCGTGACAACCTTCTTAAAATAATAGAAGATATCGAGGGATAAATGTTATATATTTCTGTATTTTACTTTTAGAATAGTGTAATTCTTAAACGTTATATATACAAGCAATCAAAAATATGGAATGGTAATTTTTGACGAAGATAAAGTTTGTTACTTTGCAACTGCAGTCCACATTGCGGAGAAGAATTGCTTGAATATCTGTCCAGAACTTGACACCGGAACATGCGTTTGCCTTGAGTCCTCTTTCATCTCTATTGCCTAAGCATAACAGATATTAACATTATTTTATTGATATGCCAAGATCCAGAGATATTTAGTTTTTAACTTGTCCGTCTGTCTGTTTGCCCGCAAAAACATAACCTTGTCCATGACTTTGGATTGATTGGTGCTATTTCAATTGTGTGTTTCTTGGAACAAGACCTTTCTTTGGAAATAAGCATAAAAGTGTGACATCTTGAACCTTGACATTGTAATTTGACGAACTTTTGCAGAATTTTCCCTGACGCTAACCTTAAACCATAACTTTTGAACTGTTAGTGCTAGGATTTTCATACATCACATGAGTATTTCCTGTGAGATGACGTTTTCTAGGGCACTATCAATTAAGAATCTTGACCTTGGAATTTGACCTATACCCTATATATGTACTTTTGAAATATTTATCGTTGTTCATTGTTTAAAAGATTTGGTGCTAGGACTGTCTTCCTTCCTGTACATGTTCTTTCCTTGGAAAACAGTAATTTTGAATCTTTGACTTTGAGTTTGACCTTCTTTTAAAATCTTTAACCTTGACCATAACGGTTTTGAATTATTTTGACAGCGCTTTCATAATTAATTGGTGTATTTTTTGTTAGATGACCTTCCCTTGGGTACAGGATAAATATTTTTTACCTTTACCTATGTGTTTGAACCATTGTTCAACCACTTAACTTTGGCAACTTAACTTTTTATCTTGTTTCCAAGGAAATATCTTCTTACAAGTAATACACAAATGATATATTTATATTACCGTTAAAAAGTTATTCCATATTATTATAGATTATTATATTATTACAATGTAGTGTCATAATAAATCTCTTACAAGTCTGGTTTATTGATGTCGATGATTTTCATATTTTGAATTTGGAAATGTACATACTTAAATATTACCAAATATTTTTTTGTTTTCATATAATGAGTGAGCATAATATTTGTATCAACTCCCTTTTTAATTAAAAACGACAATAAACACCCACCGTATGTTTCTTGTTTTGAAGGGGGAAACGGAAATTTAAGTAAAGATATTGGCCTAGCTATTTGTATGAAAAAAGCATACAATATCATGAACATATACATATATTTCCAGTTCTAATTTTTTCTCTCTGTGATAACTCTTTGAAAGTTAGCGAAGTTGATTTCTTGATAATTCTACCGGGATGTAAATAATGCAGGTCGATAGGTCAGGAGCTAAGGAGGCCTAATATGCATCTAAATCTCATGCGCATCTGTCTCTGTGTCTGACGCCAAGAAAGCCAAAATGTATGTAAATCTCGTGCAGCTGCCTTTGTGTTTGACGTCAGTGGGCGAGGACTATTGAAATTGGCATGGGAGTCCTCGTGCAATTTATATCTATGTCTACATTTTTTAAGTCTAAATCTACAATTATATTTCTCAATGAAATGGAAATATAAGAACTCACTGTCTAGTTAGTATAGTATGCCAGGGACATCAACGATAGTGGGAAACTTGGGATAATTTATGCACAACGGGCTTCGCCCGTTATGCAAATTATTCCATGTTTCCCACTATCGTTGATCAGTGGCATACTATACTAACTAGACATTGATTCCTTAAATATACCTGATATAAGGTATTCCAGACCTGGCTTTAGATACTGAACACCACACGAGTGCGCTGGTCCCGGCGTGCCGATTTCCATTTTGTGGGGTATGCTAAATAAAAATGTTTCACGGCCCTGTAAGAAGGAAAGAAGGAAATGTAGACACGTCCTCCACTTGACAGGAAGTATGAAATTTAATATTAAAGAGTCATGTCACTCAAAATATGTAAAAAAAAAAACAACCAATGGATATATTTTTGTGCGACGCTAGACTATGACCTAAATTCACACATTATCATTAAAGCATTATCTTTTCAAGACCCACTAAATCAAAATCATGGAAAAGAATCTACGATTTTGCCAAAGGTTATGGTCTGACACATCTGTTTCATATTTGGATATTTCATAGGAAAAAGACATTAATGTTTACTTACAACAAAGCTATATTATGATAAACTGAGGTCGTCTACTTTTTAATTGTATTTTTTCCTATACTTATGTACATGTAAGAGTATACCCTTATCACCCGCAAACCAGGTTTATGTCTCTAATTGTAAGTTGATTCGATTTGCAAGAGCATGTTCTATATAGGAACAATTTATAAAATATTTGAATGAGACAAGCTATTGACAAGTTAATGAAAAAGAATGTGAAGAGATATGTTTAAAATCATAATTTCCTAAGATTATTGAACGATACAATAATCTAATTGACCTTGTCAGCACAAGCTATCATCAAGTCAACTGCTGATGGACGTTTTTCATACTAATTGTTAGGCCATTACCTACACACTGATTTGTTTGTTTGTTTTTCAAATTTTTTCCACCCGATTATGATAAGGGGCACACGGCGGAGGTCACTGGTCGTCAGGGATGCTTACCTCACTATGGCACCTGATCACATCTGTGACGTTTAATATTGTTAATTCACATATTTCTAAGGGTCAATTTTTTGAGTTTTGAGGAAGAAATATTGCTTTGTGGGAACTTAAATTCGTGGTTGAAGAATGTTTCGTAGTAATGCGTATGAAATTTTAAATTTTGTGGTGGTCATATATTCGTTGGTCTCTCCATGCCTCGAAAACCACGAATATTAAACCACACGAAAATAAAGAATTCACAGTCGGTTCGTGTTTGCACTGCATTTATATATACTTATAAGCTAGTTCTATATCCTTTGCTTGCTGATTCTGACTTTTTTTCGGATGCAGATCCTGACGCAATATATAGCTGAATGCTGATGCTTAATTTGCTTAAATGCTGATGCTAAATTATGTAACAAAAAATAGTTCCCAGCACTATACGAGTTTCATTCTTGTATATGACAATCTCAGAAAGTTAGACTTAATGTTTTCAGAGGTAAATTATATGTATTGGTGAAAGTATATGAGAAAAGAGAAATTTAGAAATTTTTTTAGAATGCTTAACTTTGTTCCATCTGCGACTCCTTTCTCCGTTTTGATTCAAAATCAATGTAGTTATAAAACAAGAGGCCCAGGGGCCACATCGCTCACCTTAGCAATTAGCTAGGAAAAAGCACATATCAGATCAGAACTGAAAGTTTACTGAGGGGGGGGGGAGGGGGCTTGAATTTTAACCCCCAGGGGGGTCATGATTTGAACACACTAGAATCTACACTACCTGAGGATGATTCCCTATAAATATCACTAAGCATGGCTTTGAAGTACTTGAAAAGAAGATTTTAAAAGATTTCTCTTTATATGTAAAACTTTTATCGGCCATTTGGCCCCACCCTACCCCCGGGGGTCATGATTTGAACAAAGTTGAGTCTACACTACCTGGGATGATTCCACAGGAGTTTCATTTTTCCTGTCTCAATGGTTTTTGAGAAGAAGACTTTTCCTATATATTCCTGTGTAAAACTTTGATCAGCCATTTTGGCATCACCCTACCTCCGGGGGTCATGATTTGAACAAACTTGAATCTACACTACCTGAGGATGACTGCACATGAGTTTTATCTTTCCTGGCCCTGTGGTTCTTGAGAAGATTTTTCCTAAATATTCCGATGTTAAACTTTGATCGACCATTTTGGCCCCACCCTACCCCCAGGGTCATGATTTGAACAAACTTGAATCTACACTACTTGAGGATAATTCCACATGAGTTTCATCTTTCCTGGCCCTGTGGTTCTTGAGAAAAGAGATTTTTAAAGATTTTTCCAATATATTCCTATGTAAAACTTTGATCGGCCATTTTGGCCCACCCTACCCCAGGGGGTCATGATTTGAATAAACTAGAATCTACACTACCTGAGGATAATTTCACATGAGTTTCATCTTTCCTGGCCCTGTGGTTCTTGAGAAGAAGATTTTTAAAGATTTTTTGGTATATATTCCTATGTAAACTTTGGTCGGCCATTTTGGCCCCACCCTACCCCCGGGGGTCATGATTTGAACAAACTTGAATCTACACTACCTGAGGATGATTCCACATGAGTTTCGTCTTTC
The DNA here is from genome assembly GCF_032062105.1 of Saccostrea cuccullata. Classification (NCBI taxonomy): domain Eukaryota; kingdom Metazoa; phylum Mollusca; class Bivalvia; order Ostreida; family Ostreidae; genus Saccostrea; species Saccostrea cuccullata. The sequence goes on along the minus strand of NW_026924089.1, from coordinate 15,913 downwards.
CTGGCCCAGTGGTTCTTGAGAAGAAGATTTTTAAAGATTTTTCCTATATATTCCTATGTAAAACTTTGATCGGCCATTTTGGCCCACCCTACCTCCGGGGGTCATGATTTGAACAAACCTGAATCTACACTACCTGAGGATGATTCCACATGAGTTTCATCTTTCCTGGCCCAGTCGTTCTTGAGAAGAAGATTTTTTAAAAAATCCATTAATTTTTCTCTAATTCATAATCATCTCCCCTTGGAAAAGGGCGTGGCCCTTCATTTGAACAAACTTGAATCCCCTTAACCCAAGGATACTTTGTAGCAACTTTGGTTGAAATTGGCCCAGTGGTTCTTGAGAAGAAGATGAAAATGTGAAAAGTTTACGACAACGACGACGACAACGACGACAGACAAATTTTGATCAGAAAAGCTCACTTGAGCCTTTGGCTCAGGTGAGCTAACAAGCATCTGATTCATTACTCTCAAAATATCTGATGTTTAACGAATTAAGAGGTCAATACGACTTTTACTATAATTTGTCCTTTCTGATCAAATTGGAATTTTGTTTAGCTTTTTCTTTTTCTGTCTTTTGAACTTAATTTCCCTCCGATTTTTTTCCGAGTACTTAGCATTTCATTACACATATGAAAATATTAAGAGTGAATAGTAAATACTCGTATAAAGTATTTTATGCTTGTTACATATTAAAGCTAAGTAATATTATGAAAGCATTGTAATTTACTTCATGACTAACAAAAACTATAGTTCCAGAGATCATTACATTCCCACAAATTACATTCTCCGGCGCCTAAAAATCAAAGGTTTATTAAAATGCTTTGCTGCTATAGAATTTTTTTCTTCTTTGAGAGTTTTCCTAGAATTTTTCACATCGCCACTTTTTAACGTTTCTTTAAATATCTTGTGTAAAACTGGAGTAAAAGACACGAGGTGACTTCTTAGCATAAATAGGAATCTATTAACCAGTTTTCCGAAAAGTTGACGTGTACTTAAAAAATAGATAAACACGGTAGTATTATTTTACTAACTCAGACAATTCTAAATGTCATTTATAGGTTAAATTGAAAGCACGTGCGAGCAAATTTTTATGCGCATAAGTGGAAGGAAAATACATATTTATTTATTTTTATCTGTTATTAATATGTTTTGACTGGATTGTTTAGCCACATTTAATTATTCTGGATCGTTTTATGTTATAAGTCGGAGAAAGATTTAACCTGGTACAGGTAGGGAAGCTTTTATTAAAAATTAAGAGAACTGATGTATATTAAGGATTTCTGTTAATGTTCTAGTTTATTTTATATTATTAGTATATTCTATATCCACTTGATGGCAGAATGGAAGTGAAGAAAATAATGTAGAAAGTATCTGCATTTATGAAAAGAGCATTTTGTAGAACAAAGATATGACAAATAATGTTAAATGTTCCCAATTATTCCCAATTAAAAATGATATAAGACTTATTTTGAGTTGAATTCTTTAATACATCGGATAGAAAAGGATTATTTGTTATTTTTCCTGTCTGAGTTACACACAATAAAATATAGCGTTTAATTGAATCAAAAAAGTTAATATTCGCAGTGAAAGGTGTGATGGCTTTATAACTTTCAAACATAGTTTGAAATTAATGTTATTGTCATTATGTGAATTCTAAAGAAATAAAATACTATTACTTTTTATTTTACTATTTTTTCTCTAATGATCAAGTGAAAATATGTTCTTCTATCACACATTCTTTTTTTTTTTTTAAAAGAGTTTTTTTAATATATTTTTTTTGGTAATATTATTTACTTTATTTTTCGACGATAAAAAATGTATTAAATTTTGAAATTATTTACCATATATGTTATATTTTCTTCGCTTGATATGCAAATTTGGAGTGAGGCCAACTACGGAGCTGCGTTTATAAATGTATAATGCATGCACGTTGCCTTTTGCCAAAAGCAGGTTAAATTCTTTCTTATGATACATGTATCCCAATTCTAGTCCAAGGTACACCACTGATAGAAAGAATGATTTAACGATAAAATTTAGGACTTTTAACAACATGGATTAAAAATTTTATGATCAACTTTCCAATATTCAAAATGACAACATGTATCTAAAACTTTCATTTGGAGATATGGCAATCAATAAACTTAAGAATGGATATAACTATATAAAAGACATTGAACTTATAACAGTGTTCACTTATGAAAGCTACATGGATTTTTCATTCGAATAGTTACACTTTTGCGACTGAATGTTCTTCGTTATTTCCATACAATTCATTGATAATTCATTGATACATTGCCTGACTTCTCTTTTAGCAAAATAGTACTCGAGCTTTTTTCTAACGTGTCATTTGAAAATGCTATCATTTCTATTGATTAAAATAATGATACTCTGAACTATATACTAGTAAATGGAATTAAGCCGGTACTGTGTATATTTTTTTGATAAAAAATATCAGAAACCTATTCATTAATAATTATTATAATAATAGTAGAGGAACAATCAAGTGAATCTCTCATTAATCGGTTAAGTCGCCCGCCTGTCGCAGTGGTTAGAGTGTCTGCTCTAGAGTCGCGAAGTAAGGAGTTGATCGCTAGTTAGAATCTAAGTGTGGGACGTGGAGACCGATCCTTCGGATGAGACCGTATAAACCGGGATCCAGTGTCGCAGTAGGTACTGGCACGAAAAAGATCTCTCACTGCTCAATCGCTCTAAGTGCCGAGTATAGGACAAAATTTGCAGCTCTCCACTGGCAAGTGGTGGCGCCACGTCTCCGTATGAGTGAAAAATTCTCAAGAGAGCCGTTAAATAACAATCAATCAAACAAACATTTATATGTTTGAAAGATTATTACCGTTTACATTTTTCATAACTAAATAGTCATTTTTTATGGTAAAAGTACTCTTAAAATTGATTAGCTTTTTTTTGAAAAAAAATGTCTTAGGAAGGATGTTCGAACTTAAATGTTTCAGAGACCAGTGAAATAGTTTAATAGAAGCTATCGGTTTTTAACACGTGCATGTTACTTATTCTTTATACCCGTAATATTAATAAAATAGTTTTAGTCTGTTTGCTTGTTTAACGCCCCTCCCACAATTTCTATATATACAGTCTCATGCGAATAATCTCTCTATAGGTCAGTGGATTCGAACCTGCGACGTAATGCCCTGTTCACACGGAGAGTTTAATTCGAATGAAACGTAAGTTACTGCGAATTAAATTTGAACCACGTTCACACGGGGAGTTTTATGCGAATTAGTTTAATTCGAAATAATTTACTGCGCATTAAATTAATTCGCATTAGCTCCGTGTGAACGCTAAGCGAAGCTAATTCGAATTAAATTTTGAGGCATGCGTAATGGCAAAATTAGGTCAAATGCCACATTTCGGTGGTCAGCTTTAAGTTCTTGTGCTATTTTTGAGTGAAAAAAAAATAAGGAAAAATGTGTTCATCACTAAAATGTGTGTACAGACACTGTGACATTATGTCAAATGCATCTGCTTCCGCATAAGGTGACGTGGTTTGAAAATGACGTCATAAAAGCCAAGTACTGACGCCTGACTGTAGAAGTAAAATATTATTTCTCAATACACGTAGTTTACTTCGCATTAGCTGTGGTGTGAACGCAATTTAATTCACATTACTTTGATTCGCATTAGTTTACTTCGCATTAATTGACTGCGAATAAAACTCGCTGTGTGAACAGGGCATAAGTTTCCACTCCTTACGTTGGTTCTAGAGCAACGCAGGTATGTTAAGGTTACAACCAATTCTACTTGCCTTTATGATATGACGTCATAGTAAGCTGTATAACAAGTTTTAGAGTAACAATTTCTCAAAATCGATATCTAAGATTGATTTGAGGTCGTTTGGACTATAATATAAGCGGAATTTTGTCTTTTCTGGGAATTTACACACGTAAATACCAAACCCGTGACGTCATAACTGTTGATCACAGTAGCAGAGTGAAAGTGAAACATAACGAGAATATTCCAAACACAAGAAATCCATTTAGAATGATTATCTTGTGTGAAAATAATGCTTATAAATACGGTATGCTAATTCAACTCTACAGTTTCTTCGTAAAATAAAAGCAGAAAGGGTGTTTACTTGCCGATCAGCCTTTCCTCTATCGTTCGTAGAAAAAAAGATGCAAAAGTTCAACACTACGACGCATACTTTGAAACTTAATTTTTGTTTCCATCTAAAGTTCTTATTCTATTGTTTTTGGAAAGTGCTGCTAGAATCGTATTTTAAGCTTAATTACATGCATTTTGTATACATGTTAACTTAAAATTTTCCAAAGTTTCCTAATTATTTGCAGTAAAAACTAGGAGTGTTTTTACTATGACAACAAATTGAAATTAAAGGGGTGTGTTTAAAAGGAATTGACGCATTGATAGTGCCTCTTGTAGTATATGTCTCACTGAGGTCATAAATGCATAATGATAGCAAAAAAATTATCCATGACTGTTCCGATTTATTAGTGTTACATGCTATAAAAAAGTGCTAATTCGCCGAATTCTGATATGTGCTGCACCCGCGAAACGTTCTAACCACTGCACCGGTACCATGCAGGTAAAATTTTAAGCTTAATTACACCAGTATACACAACTTAACATTTTCCATTTCCTATATTTGCGTAAAGACATTATAAGTAACTCACTGCATAAGTTTTAATTTACACTGCCATAAGTATCACCGCGATTAAAGGCTTATTCGTATTTTAGAGACATCGCAATGACAAACTTTTACAATCAAGAGTATGAAATTCCAAAGACACACCAGTTTTTTCACTTGTCATTGCCTGCCGTCTTTTATTTTGGAACAGAGTTGGTGATATGATACGATGTAATATTTGATAATGTGACTATAGCGCAATAGTCATGTATATTTTCATTTCATCAAGAAAGTAAGTAATATCTGCGACATTTAGCGATTTGGTTGTAAATTTGAGAAGTCTCCATTCATCAACAATGTTTCATGATTTTTTTTATACAAACAATAAGAAAAATCATTTTAAAAAAGATAATTTAAAAATTATTATAACCTTTAAAATGTAATCAAAAAGTTCAGGTAAATGTTACAGACAGGGGATACCTATAATTTTTTCCACCGCTAGTACTGAGGAACGTTTAGCATATGGAAATTAACAAACTCTTCAAAAAATAAATGAATTAAAAAAATAGCTACAAAAAAAAATGATAAAAAATTCAAAACATAAACTTACCAACTTTTATTGAAAACGAAAATGACATGATGTAAATCTTTAAAAATAAATAAATAAATAAAAATGTTTGTATAATTTGTCCAGATGTCTTTATTCAAAAGTAAAGATTTCCGATTAATTTGAGTTAACCGTTTTAAGATATTTTTTAATATAAAAATTTAACTTCAGCAATTCATTAGAATTCTTCATAAAATACAATTCTTATTTGTTCCAATAGCTGAATACTCGTAGGGACAATTATTTTCAAATTAATCATACAAAAATTCTTTTCGATTACCATTCCTAAATACTACATCTTCTACCAAATTAATAATAATAAAAATGTATGGATAAAATGGGTTTTATAAACTCAAGTTATCCTAAATTTTATTTTTAAACTTCAGGAATAATGGCTGAAAAACTACTAGGCAATCAAAATTATGTTACTAAAAAAAGCCACTTAAAATTATGTTAGGTATCAACATCAAATCAGAATAGTCCTACTCGTAACAAAAACAGTCGGAATGAAAAAACGATTTAAATGATAAATATGATAAATATTACGTAATTCATTCTTCATAAGGCCTTTTCTTAATTTGGCTGCTCTCTCACGAATAACTGGCAAAAAAATATTAACCAGACTCATTTTTTAATCTCCAAAAGAATTTTTGATCTACTGCGGAGTATTCTGCAAAATAGATTTTCAAATTTTGCTTTGAATATGTAATTTTTTGAAAAAGAAAAATTACTTTCCGACCATGCAATTTTCAATAAATTGCAGCCATTTTAATCCCAATGTAAGGCGTCTTTGATCAAACAGAAAATCATATCAGTTGTGTTGCTTTCATCTAAATGACTTTTATCCATTTTAGATATCGATTTGCCTGACATTACAATTGAAATTTTGTACCGTCCCAGGTTAAATATATGTTCTTGAATTAAGAAAAAAAATTAAGACATATTATTTAAACAACCCTCTTGAAAAAATTTTGCCACTGGTAAAAATATAATATTTTTTGAAAATTTAGCGTGATATGTGACAAGAAAGGTAAACATTTACGAAGATGTTAAGTACTTAGTTTTGGTATGCTCGATTCCCTTAATCATGTTGTTTAATTACAACATGATACATTTTAATTAATCAAAAGAAACAGAATACCTAAGTTAAATTTAATATTTTCAGCAAGAATCCCTGCCTTGAAACATGATAGAGAGCTTGCCATTAAATAAATCAATGAATAAACAGATAAATAAAAAATAAATTAGTACAAATAAATGAAGATCTTTCAGTAGATTATAGAAAAAAATCATCAATTTCACTTTTTCACTTCATGTTTTAAATCAGATAAAGTTTGGAATGGGAGATAGGAATCTGTGTTCTGACGTGTCATTGAATACATTAAAAAGCAATTTCTTGTTTTTATATGATAATGTTTATTCAGATATGAAATCTTCCTGTAATAAACTTGTCGAATCACTTGTTTAAAAGTGTTTAAGAGTGTATGCCACTTGTCGGGCAAGTTAAAGATTGTTATTTTTTCCTACAACAGTGTTCATTTATTTGATGCGCGTACCAACCAGAGCCTATGCATTCGATAAATTGTATCACGAGTAATGAAGTGAACCGTCTTTCAGTATGTGTTAATTAGAACAAAACTCATTTTCAAGAATAATTTATTTAGTTTCTTGATATCTATACCGCTTTATCTTTTGATTTTTTACTTCTAACCATGTTTGTTTAATAAATACGTAACTGCTTAACTCACGCTTTTCCCGCGATATTTTACATGCGAACATTCAGAACGAAATGAAATATTTTTGATTTGTGATTGTAAAAGTCATTGACTCCTTTCTTGGAGCCAGTTGGCGAAACTCTCGAAAATGAATTATTTTCAAAAAGTTTATATTTAGATGCAAATGAATATTGAATAAACCTGTCATTATGTAAACAAAATTAAAAATTGTCAATTCAGTGAGAGCAAGGCGGTGGTGTGTGTCACTTACAAAGGACGTCTTCTATTAGTATGTGCATACTCAAGTGATAGTTTTCAATTAATTATAGATATAACCTCTGAGGTACAATTCAAAATGTGTAATTATTTTACAATCTGTAAACGCCCGTCAATCTGGAAGGATCTTCTTAAATTTAGTATTATGCAATTGATGCATATTTGTTTGTTACCGCGAATTGCTACAATTTAGGTATTGTGTAAAAGATACGAATTTTTGCTGGGATTTAAAACAAAAAAAATGAAGAATCGATTTCTTTCTGTGTATTATATTAATGTTAATAAATTCACCAAAAACATTTTTCCTCTTTTTTCTAAGAATCAGAGAATCAGATTTAATTAATGAAAAGCAATGACGATACTTTGTTAGAATTTTAAAACGTGATATCTAAAAAAAATGATATAAATCGTACATTGAATATGTTTTGTTTTAAAATTCTTTTCAAGAGGAAATAAAAAAATTTAAAAATGATGAGATAAACTTTTGTCGAATTTGGGTGTTGGTGTGTGTTAAATATTGTCGTAATATAGTATCTTGATAATGCTTAAGTACATTTTCCATAATAAATATTCAATGAAAAATGATTATTGTAAAATTACAAATAATTAGATCTTTTTTTTTCTTTCAAAATTCTTGATTTTTCCAATTCATTTCCATCCAAATGCCTTGTAATTTTGAATCTTGACTTATTCATGTCCAGGGGATACTTGCCTTGAAAACTGTTGAAATATTTGCATTATATCGAAGCCATTTTTCAGATTCACTCCTCGCTAGATCTTGGATTTTCACTTTTGTAACTAATTGAAAAGAGAAAGAAACATGTATTACTTTTAATTTTTGAAACAATTTTTCCTTTAAAATCAAAATTTCTTAGTTCACTTTGCGTAGTATAACAGCTTTATTTAGGGATACTCATCTTAAAAAGATGTATTTTTCCCTAAAAATTTCGAAGATTTTTTTGGTAAACTAATGTATATCTTTTTATTTTCAGACACAAGAATGTGCTTATGTATAAGAGACAAAAAATCGTCAAAAAGCAATACAGATAGCAAAGCAGGTGAATCTCGATTGGACTGAAAAGAAATATAAATATATCTACAAAAATTACAAATAATTAAACATACAGAAAAAAGTTTTTTAATATCAATTGTTAGCCCGTGATTAAAATGTTTTTTAATTAATTTTTTAATGTCATGGTTTTATTTTAATTAGACACAATAATTTATCATCTATAAGACGATTTCAGAAGGTATACTTATATTTTTGTTTGAGAATGAACGTGAATTTTATTCTTGAAAAAGTTTTAAATCATTTTTCAAAGTACAATTAATAGCGAAATCAATACCTATGAAATAAACTTTTATAAAATTTATCAAGATTATTTAAGTATAATTTATTATCTTTATTTTTTTTTTATTCAGTTAATTTATGTCTTCGAAATACGATGCATATCTTATTTATATTTTAACTCGTGACCTAATCCTTGTATAGATGGAATGAGTAATAAGTTAGAATAATTCAATTCGAGTTTCCTCAAGCTACCCGCTATCATCACTTATTAAACAATTTTCTTAACTGAATCTTAAATAAACTTCTGATAATGATATAAAAAGTGGCTTTTGATATCGGATACTCTTTCATAAATGTCAAATAAAATTTATTTTTACTGCAATTCTCAAGGAAATTGTGTTTTGATGCAACATATGCACTGTTAGATGTTAATGTCTGCAGTTAATAAACATTTGATTAAGAATGTTAATTAAATTTAATAAATTATCTTCATTTTTGACAGGAAAACTTCTATTGGTTAATATAATAATTGAGCAATGAAAAATTCATTTTTCATTCAGTAAACACACAATTAGCGTGATTTTTATATGTTGTTCTGGCATTAATCACATTCCACACTAATGTTTTCTAAATGACTTTATATGAAGTAAAACTATATTAATTTTTTTTTATATATTTTAATATAAAATTGGTTAATTTACAAAATAAAGTGAAAATACCAGTAGAACTTCGTAGTCATATAGAAGAAGTGTTAAAAATAAACTTTTGATAAGAAAATGTCCATAAAACTGTATTTAACAATTCAGATTTGATGTTGCAATTAATAATATTCTTCTTTAAAAACAAAATGAAAATCCTCATATGCATGTATTAAAATGGAAGATTTGGAAGAATTTTAAATAAAAATGAAATGTAAAATGCATTACCGATATTTGCGGCACAATAATCCGTTTGTATATGCGAAGGAAAACATTGACAGCACAATAAAGACCTGAGATCGCTGATCAGATATAGAAAAAGTAAAGACAGCCTGTGCTCCATGTTATCAGTTGCTCTGTAGTTAATAACTAACTAGAGTTCCCTGTAGCCGCTGACAAATATATCGCTCAGGAACCGGAAACGTCATGAAATATCAGGTACAAAATTAAATTGGGAACTGGAAGAGACAAAATCACTCAATTAATTAAAATAATAATTTCAATCTTTTATAGTTTGTGTTCAACACAATATTTAAGACAGTGCTTCACGATCAATTGCTTTCAGTGAATATAACCCTTCCCACAAGAAGATTTATAATGTAGGTATAATATGTTTAGTAAACCGTATTCTGAAATTAATTATAGATTACATGTCTTGTTTAACATAGATATAGCTGTTAAAAGCCTTAACATTACTAATAGATATATATGATAATTTCATTTAATGACTTTGTAATTAGCATGCGATAATAAAAGTTCTCTTTTTTAATAAGACAAAGAAAATTATCTTAATAAATATTTTCTTTCCATCTGTTTGTTCGTTTAGTGATTTTCCATTTTTTTAACAAATATACTTGTAAATTACAGTACAAATAACGATTCAATAAATATAAAAACATCCCTTTTCTCATATTAAAATCAATAAAATATTATAAGAAACAGAACACAAATCAGATACCATAATAAAAGTAAAAAAGAAAATAATAATTATACATTATATATATACATGTATCATAAAAAAGATTTATCACTAGGTTTTCTGCTTTTTCTTTGAACTGTTCATTTCTTTAAAAATATCAGAAAGTAAAGAATCTTTCTACATCTATTTACGTCATTTGGGAATAAGGTAATGGAATAAAACACGTTTACCTTGTGTAAGTTACAAAGAAATCTATATTAAACAGAATTCTGCTAAGCACGTCATGACGCTGGGGATCTTTTCATTAAGTGTCCTTGCGTCCAATACAAGAACCCTCACACTTTCAAATAATCACTGATTCATAACGCACCTAATTAAAAATGAATGTAATGACCCACTATAAAAATATGAATCATAAAAACAATCAAACTGTAAACAGACCATCAAACAAGCATAAACAGTAAGAGCAGAGTCGGTTCCAGAATGAATCAGATGTTTCCTCTCTCTCTTTCTTTCTCTCTCTCTCTCTCTCTCACACACACAGAGAGTTAGAGAGAGAGAGAGAGAGAGACTGGTTAGTTATATCGACTAGCATCCAATTTTTTAGGGACCAATGGAGAATTAAATTAAAAAGTGTTTTAAATATAGACCAGGCCTAGTACAACAGAGATAACTCATAAACAATCCGAACAAAAATAAAAATTGTGTAGATCCGTGTTTACAATGTTTTCAATATCACAATCGCTATAAGTACTCAACTCTGTTATCAAAGCTTATGACACTGTGTAAAAAAATTCCAAAGGAAATGATAAAATCAAAGAAAATATGAAAAATATAGAATTATATATTTTGTAGTTGGTTATGAAACTTGTTTCACTCGGGAGGCAGAGTTTTATATTTTCATTTGTATACTCTTGAAAATTAAAAAAAAAAATCCTGATCTACTAGAATACTATTAAAATGCATGAAATATATGGAGATAACGAACAGTATTCAAGATCAAAAGTCCATAAAACAATACAAAATAGGACTATAGCAGACACAGACCTACAAATCATAGGAGGTGGGATCAGGTGCCATGGAGGAGTGAGCATCCCCTGCCAACCGGTCACACCCGCCGTGTTCTTGTTATGATCGGAAAATAACAGAAATCCGTCGTCAATTCACTGTATAAATAATGGACTAACAATTAGTTTGAAAAACGTCATTCAGCATTTGACTCAGTGATAAATTGTATTTGCTGACAAGGTCATTATATCGACCGTAGAACTTACAAAATGATGACTTTAAACGAGACCGCTGAAAGTTTTGTTTCATCACCTTGTTTGTCAATAATTTACTCCGTTTAAAAATTGTTCATACACAGAGTATGCTCTTGCGTATCGAATCAACTGAGATATATGAACTCCGTACGCAGGTAATGAAGGTATATTGCTGCATAGGTAAGAGAAGTTGACGATAGAAAAGTTAAAGTCATCACGTTTATCACAGAGCTTGATTGTTAGATTACCATTAATCTAAGAATCAATCAATTAATGTCTTTTTCAAGTTAAATATCCAAATATAAAACAGATGTGTCGGACTCTGTGGTATCTTTTATCTCAAGCTCACCAGGATATATCGTATCGATATAAGAATGGAAATTACCATAATAATTAACAATACGTCGTTGATATATCTAAATGTTGAGTTGAAGGCCACAGGAAGTTTTTTCTTCTTTTCACGCATCGGATTTTGCACAAATGCTGCTTCATATGAATACAAAAATAAGTCTGTTAATAACGGGCGCAATTCAAACCCATGTGAATTCCAATAAATTGTTGGAAGACCTGGTCTCCGAAATCAGCATAGATTGTTGTCAATCAGAAACTCAAAAATCTTTTTGATGTCAACTTCAGAGTACTTGTACAAACAGAATGTTTTTTAACAAAATAATTTTGCAAATGACCAGTAACAAGTTGTTTTTTTTTAATTGAAAAAGCAGCTGTCAATGATATCAAAAAGTCTGGACTTTTATTTATCGTGGGGGATTGTTGTGTATAGAGTTGAAAAGTCGTAAGTTTTAAGCTGTTGATTTTGGTAAAATCTTGTGAATTCAAATTGTCCAAAAGTTCCCTGGAATTATTAAGTATCCACATCTGATTTACACTACTTCTTGAATATATTGTTGCAAAGTGCGTACTCTTGAAGTTTCTCATCTTAGTAAGGAGTAATAAAGAAAGAGGCTTGTTTGAACATTTACTTGAAACCACTATGTATCTTTGTTTTTGAGGATTCTTATGAAATTTCGGAATCCAATATATATGGTAGTTCAAATTCATTTTGGTTCTTTGGTATTTTAAAAATATTAGTAGCTGACATATGATTTTGAAGAATGTCTTCCTTAGGAAGGGAACTATGAGTGTAAGTTGGATTACCACATGTAGAATTTAATCCAAGTTCTTCTAAAACACACTTTATACAATGAGCCTTACAAAGACAATGTTGTTACCTGCTTTGTCAGCGCTGACCAGTACATACTGATCATGTAATTTATCTAATTCTTTTTTCACTTCTGGATTATTGAATACAGAAGGATAGATGGTTGTACGAAAATCTTAATGTCCTAATAATATTTACCTTTAAAAAGTATGTTATAAACCCATTCAGAACACGGGAACTTAGACAGGGAAGTTAAATTTGCAATTTATTAATTTTTATGTCTTGGTCGTGATAAGGAGATAACGATTTGTTTTACCGGTCGACAGGGGCTTCTCACTCCATCATGGTACTTGATCCCACCTCCGATATTTAAGAGGTTCGTGCTTGCTCTGATTTTGATTTGCATTGTCTGAATTAATTTTTGGGCTTGAAAATTGTTATTTCCATTTTATTAGAAAAAAAACTGAATTCCGTTTTTCATTAATAGTTGTTACTTTTTTCTACATGTATGTTGATTTTTGTGAAAACTTCAACAAATCAAGTTTTGAAAAAACGAAGGTAATAAACAAGGTGATTTCTTATATATAATAAACTTTGGATGCACTGTAGGAATATTGATTGATTGTATATTGATTAACGTCCTGCTCGCTTTTCACTCAAATGGAGACACCACCACTTGCCGGTGGAGAGCTGCAAATTTTGGCACTCAGGGCCATTGAGCAGGGAGGGATTTTTTTCGTGCCAGCACCTACTGCGACAAGGGACCTCGGTTTATACGGTTTCATCTGAGGGACCGGTCTCCACGTTCCACAGTGGCATTCGAAACCGCGACGTAAGGATTGACTCCTTACTTCGCGACTCTAGAGCTATGGGGAATAAATGAGTAAGTAAAATTTGTTGGAGCACAAGGCGGGTGTGATGGGTCGGTAGGGTATGCTCACATCTCTGTGGCACCTGATTCCACATCTGATGCTTGGGAGGTCCATGATTACTCTGCTCCAAATTAGTATTGTTTCATGGACTTTTGAGCTCTAATACTATTCGTTATCTCCATATATTTCATTGGTCATCCGAACGAGCGAGTTGGTTCCATATATAATGAATTGTTGATTTTGTAGACGTTTCAAATTAAAGTGAAAGATTTTTAAAACACTAATAATGACCAAGAAGAATACATTTTCACATTAACCTTACCTCTGATTTTAACTGAGTATACCAGACTGACGTCCAGACATTATAGTTTTTATTAATTTCAACATCCAGCTTAATGAAAACTGTAAATAAATATGGTTAAACGATTCACCTGTAGTGCTTGACTTTGCTGTTTTGTTTTTGGATTTTTTTTGGACATATTTCTTTTCTTTTCTTTTTTCAAAAATTTGAATAAGTTTATATTTACTAAATGATTCATTATTTATCACATAAATTGCAATTGTAGCTGATGTTCAGAGACTATACATTATAGATTATAAATATGTGATTTGAATAAACTTAAATAACTGAAAGAAAAAAAATCGCCTGATTTTTCTTTGAAAGGCTTATAGGAAAACCCCAGAATTAATCAAAGTATTGAAAGAACTGAAAGCCGAGCTTTAATTGCTCGAGTATATTGTCTGATCCAAAATAAGTACATATTTATTTATTTTTTCCTTTTGGCCATTGATTTTTACCAGTAATTAAAATTAATAGTCCAGACCCCAAGATATGTTTTGATTTTGAAATTTAATGAATAATATTTCCGAGAAATTCTCCCATATTTTCTATTCAACAAGCATTTTTTCTCGATAATTTAAAAATTCAGTCTTCTATCAGTTTCTTTTCAGTCTTTTTAACAGTTCTTTTATCGCCAACTACATGTAGAAACACTGAACCATGTACATGCATGTTAATTCTTAAAATTCCAATTCACTATACTATTCATTAGCTAAAAAACAAAACAGAATATTACGACGAATATAACCACTAAGTGACATAACATCGACGAAAACGATATGAAACATGAAACTTCAACATTTCGAAAATCCCACGCTGTTGAAAATAGTTCGCTTATAATATGCATTCAGCAGCGCATGTGCACAAATTGTTACATCACGATTATCCCAATAAAGCAAATATTTAATTTCGCTTTCAGTTTAATTCTGAAGGAAATTTACAGCTCATTAACTTTTCCAACGACGGTTAAAATATTTGTTTGAACATCGTGTCGCAATGGGACTGCTTTGACGCTGTTTGGATTTTTGTTTACTATGCTATTTATAGTAAGACAGCCTATAGCCAGGACTTTGCTTTCAGCAAAGCCCGCCTAAAAATTGATGTCAAAATTTGCTTTTAAAGAGAGCTGTGAGCAAAATTATAACGTATAACGTGGGAGATGAGAAAAAGAACTTTACTTTCATTAATCGTACAATTATGGAAATATATATATATATATATATATATATATATATATAAAATATATATATATATATATATATATATAATTTGGATTCTAGTTGTGAAATTCAAAGATTCTTTTTACAGTAAGCTTTATGCTGAGATTGCTGGAAAACATGTACAAATGAGATGGTAATGATAAACGACCCATAACTAATATAGATTTAAGCTTACATTGATCTCTTCTTCACTGTGTGGAATCATATATCGGGCAATGTGAGTATGCACGTTTTTCAGCAAACGCGGGAAATAAATATTCAAAAACATACTTTCAGAAATAAAACATATCTAAGCAAGTTTCTATGAATATTAATAATTTAATGCATTTGTTATCAGAAAGTTTACTTCAAAGAGCTCGGGGTGTTATTATTTTGAAACACTTTATGGTGATTAAATTAAAATTTATTTAAAGATACTTGTAAAATTAGAAGCAGCGAATAATCATTTTCCATAATTCTAAAACTTTTCATTCACAAAATCCTTTAATTTTTATTCAAAGTTAATCATGCATAGGTTTAAGATTTAAAGTTCACTTGTTAATGAAAGAAATAATATCTGTAGTAAAGTATTATTTTTGCTGAATTCTTTCAGATGTGGTTGTATCTTAATTAAATATAGATAAAATTAATAAAATAATTAACACAAATTCATTTTATTCAATGAGTCATAATTACTAATACTCCGATAGAAACAAGTTTAAATTCTTAATATTTTGCAAAAAATTAGGAAATAAAATTAGTATCATTACCGTTTGAAAACACTAAAGCTCCTACCTACATCTGATATTAACAATATCAAATACGGCTTGAATTAATAAACCCCAACTCCATCAAATTAAGGAAAAGAGTGTGTTCGAAATGTAAACATGACTGACCATTTTGCTATTTTTATATATAGTCATCATATCTCGAATGTCAAATCCGGTAATTAAACAGT
>NW_026924088.1:0-22576 GCF_032062105.1 Saccostrea cuccullata | reverse complement strand
CAACACAATACAAAAAGTAACTAAGATTATTTATCAAAATGAAAGTTACATTATACACTTATTTAATGACTACGAGGTAAACAGTCAAAATGTTGTCCCGAGGTAGTGGGGGAGACCTGGGAAACTGTTGCCCAAGGCCTTGGGCAACAGTTTCGCAGGTCTCCCCCACTACCGAGGGACAACATTTTGACTGTTTCACCGAGTAGTCATTGAATAAGTGTTTTATTACCTAACCTACTATATAATTAATTAAATTTGAATAAAAACACAAACAATTAATAAAACGTTTTCACAACTGTTAATTCACATACATGTCTATTAATTAGCTGAACACATAATATAAAGATTAAATTAATATTTTTAATTTAAAGTAATACTTAATATATGGATTGTTTGTGTGTTTTATTTAAATTTGATTAATTATAGAGCAGGTAAATAGTGATGTCTTGATCATCAAAACGCTTGAATATCACAATGACGCTTCAAACAGTCAACAGTTTATTCTGTGGACCGGTCAACAGTTCACTGTTTCATGATCACGCAAAAACAAAAAGTAAACCGTGAAACAGTTCAAAATGCTTAATTATAATTTATATAGTAGGTTAGGTAATAATATATTATATTCTATATATGTTCTTTATTTGTAAATTAATTTAAATTAATTTAAAATGTATCAATTGTTATTACCTTTCTGGTGGATTTGCTCTGTAGCCGCTGCAGCTTGCTCTCACTGATCAGGCGTCTCTGCATGGGGATGAGGTCTGCTTCTTTTCTCACGAGTTCTAGGAGCACATACAAAGAAAGGTTGTGGGACCCCTGGGCCTTTTGCATGTTCATACTGGTGTGCCAACCTTCAACCTGAAAAAGTAATGTTTAAATTATTATAATAACAGTACATATTTATATATTTTAATTAAATTACATTTACTTACATTGTATAGATATTTGATTTGAAATAAATTTTACAAATCAATATTTACTTATAAAAAAAATTTTTAATTGATATAAATGGAATTTATTATTAAACATCATCATGATATTACCTCATTGTTAGTCCGGATGGACTGGTTGAAGGTGCACCAGGATGACACAGGCCAGGTGTTGTTGTCGATCCACGTCCGGGTGACATAGTTGACGACTTCCCTCAAGGGCCCTTCCTCCCCCACAGAGTTGCTTACGCGCTGAAAAGCTGGAACGATGTGGGAGGAAGGGCCATCAGGTGCCGGACACACTTGTTGACATCGTCCCGCTCTCGGTATGCAACATAATTAAAATAAATTCTGAATATTCTGAAATTGAAATTTAAAGATTTTCTTATGTAATAAAAAATTATCGATTTTTTTATGTCTTTAAATTTTATAATAATGATAAGATTGTGTATCCCTTTTTTTACATATGTCTTTATATTTATATAAATAGAAATATGTGTTTAACACTTATATTAACTATTATATAAATAATTTTGTCATATATTACCTTTAGTTCGTTCTCCTGGACTTTGCTGAATACTGCCTTAGACAAGTGGAATACGCAACCACGGATCCTGGCCTCGGGGAAGACGTCCTTCAGTCCCTTCCAGATACCACACTTTAAGTCAGCTGTGAATAGCTCCACTGCAGGGGGGGGGGGGGGGGTAGGAAGGCAATCCACAATGGACTTGAACACCTGATAGATATAAATGAAATGAACAGTGTGTCTTAAAAGTCATAACAGTCATATATTAAAGTTAAAAAATATAATTATAATCATATCTTGTGAATCTTCTTTTAAAAATTTAGAGTATAAGAATCTTATCTTAAGATTGGAACATTAAACTATCTTGATTGTCCATTAGAAGAAATATGAAAAATTCCTTTCTGTAGTCTTTGGCATGCTTCCCGGACATCAGGGCAAAAGCAAGTGGCACCTGCTTCCAGGTTCGATGAAGTTTTCAGCAAACTAAAAAATGAAAGACAAGTTATTAATTTAACAGATTTTTCACTAATATATTTTTTAATACTTATAATCATTTAATACTTAAAAAAATAAGTAAATGTTCTTGTCTTTAAAATTTTTAAAAATGAAATTACACATTAAGTTACACATTAAGAGAATAGCATTTAACTGTATTTAAAAAATGTATCAAAATTATCAAAAGTATTTATGAAGAACTTGTAAGTAAAAAATGTATCAAAATATTATCAAAAGTGTTTATGAAGAACTTGACTTTAACAATTTACCTGGAAGTTGAGGTCCTTAGGTTCCTATGGTCCGAACTTCTGTCGGTGGCGGTCGGGTGCTCTAGACAAGAGGGTGGGGTTGGGACGGCTACCTTCGGGCACTCTGAGGTCACAGTGCTCTGCCATGATCTCCACCGGCCTTCCTCTTCACCTAAGAAATAATACGCCAACACCGGAGGTATAGCATAAGCTCATCTCGACTTCGTCGAGGTGAGCTAAAAAGGCTTGATCAGGAAAATCAATCGTTGGAAACAAGTTTATCCCTGGTAAATCGCGGAATGAAAATGTCGTGAATAAAAGTTGGTTTACAGTAAATTATAACTCAAGTTTGTTCAATAAAAATTTTATAAACACTAGTTTACTATTACCAGAACTGTATGGATCATCAGCATTATCGATTCTCTACAATTACAGTGACTTTCTTTGTACATATAGCAATATAATAACCATACTTGAACAGGTATTAAAGACTGTGGAATCCCAGTTGACTTTATTAAGATCATTTTCTATATCTTTAAAATTAACATTATCGTAATTTCTTATGGTGCGTTTGTAAGCATATTGTTTGAAAGTTTTGTATTTTACATCAAAACTAACTGGTGAATGAGTACTACATAATGGTGATGCTACATACACATTATCTACAATACTTGGATTATTAGTGAAAACTAAATCTATACATGTACCAGGGGTAGCTAAAAATTATTTGGTTCATTTATCAGGTTTAATAAATTACTTTGTAGCATTCTTTGTTTAAAAACATTGTTTCCACTACTCAACATATTAATGTTAAAGTCACCCATGAGAAATACCGGGAAGGACTCATATAATACAATTTCAAGTGAATCAGAAAGACGCTCAAAGTAGTCGACAGTTGTATTAGGTGGTCGATATATCAGACCAACTAAAATTTTCTTATTATCTTGCATATGTATTTCACACCAAATAAGTTCAGTATTAGTGACGTTTTGATCATCTCTCGTGATGAAATGTAGATCTAAGGAAATAAAAAATAGTATTCCACCCCCAAACCTATAACGATCCTTTCTAATGGGAGGATATGGAAATAACGAACAGTAGATGAAAACCATGAAACATGATCTCATCATTGGATATATTATTATCAAGGTGAGTTTCAGTAATACCATTTATATCATATTCAGACAACTCATTGTAAACAACGTCAACTTTGTTTAGTAAACTACATACATTATTATACACTATGCTTAGATTCCGTGTTTTAAATGTATTTGGTATTGGTCCAGGGTTTGTTTCCAAGTTTCCTATTATGAGTAAAAAAAGCCAATACTAAGATATAATAATGAAAATTATTGAGTACGTTTAGCATAGCACTTGCATGTAATTTAGCATCAAACCATGCGAACCTCAAGTAAGAGTAGTTATATGTAAGCGACAGACAACAAGAAATATATAAACAATTCGGGAGACTCTGGTTTTTAACACATAAGAGAAGATCAATCATGTGTGTCATAAATTATCATTTGAAAAATTGGAAAAAATACCCGAGTGTCACCACATGGTACACACAGGATGTTGACCTGTTTGAAATAAATTCAGATTCCGAATGGATCTACAATTTTCGGAACAGTAGGCATATTTTTTAGTATTTTGTCAACATGGAAAACAAGGATATAATACGTTTCAAGAAATCCATTATAAGTTGATAAAGATATACTCAGCATTTTTAGTGCAAAATAATTACACTGGTTTAAGAAAAAAGAACACATAAAAGAAAAAGTGCATTTGTACGGAAGAAAATAACAAAAAACGTAAAAATGTCTTGGATGAATAATAATACCATATATACAATCAAAGTACTGAAAGCACTCATGGGAGTTGAACGTGGTGTTAAATAAAATCTTTGATCGGGAAGTTTAAGTGAGTGAACAATATTATTATTTCAAATAAAGACAACTGTTTCAAATTTTTTGAGTTGCAAAAATCTTAAGAAAAACATTCAGAGACATTGAATAGCAAAGAAAAAATGCAGGGCCACATTGTTGTTTGCTTACATTAGTCCTTTTTTATACCCCCTGCTTGACAAGCGGGAGGGTATTTATTAATCTGGATTTCCGTCTATCTGTTTGTTATGCTTTAGGTATCCCCATCTCTTATCCGCAACTCCTCTTACACCACTGAACGAAATCTTCAAAGAATCTTTATTACATATTGCCATTATGACCTTCTATTACTTTTCCATCCTACACATATTTTGGGTTTCCCATTGCAAAACATGGACCGTGCCATTATATTCATATTAGAGGCGGTTGATCACTTATATAATTCACTGCTCAACGTCTTCAAATTTGTAAGATATGTTTCCTTGGCACCATAAACCATGTGTTATGAAAATTTCAGTTCCGCAGGAATAATATCAATGTTGATAAATTGTGGATTTTAACACAGCATCATTTTCAGAGCTAACAGGTTTGTTATATAAAAATTCTCTATGAATAAAATGTATTTCATTTACACGAACATTATACATGGAGTACGTCAGAACTTAATTTTTTTTTAATATTGTGATGAAAAAAGCAATACTAAGTTTAAATCAGATATTTAATGACCAAACATAAAAAAAGTGGTATATATGTGAGAGTTTGTGTGCGTACGAGTTAACTTGTATTAAAAAAATCATTTTGTTTTTTTACGAAATTATTTTACGAAAACATCAGTGTCCGTTTTTTGGTTTAAACATTTATAAAAGAGTACTAGATTTATCGCTTTTGGCAGGTGATACTACTGATTTAGTTAATAAATACGCACGTTTCCTAAAGTTTTAATGCATTAATGAATTCATTTAAACAAAAAAATGTTCATGAAAAGTTTGAATAAATTCTGTGAACCGGTAAAAATTAAATTGCTTAAATTCCGGAACCGTCGGGCATCAGGACGGCTATACCGCTTGCCGATAGTATGTTGAGTTGTCGATCGTATCTTTTTCTGTTTATGACGCCACATAAGAAAATGAGTTCCATTACGAAAAACTTTTGAGGTTCTTTATAATTTAGTTTTACTTTGAACGAAATCTAATATTAAAAATACTATTAATTTATCATTATTACATTTACTTACATTTCAAATTATGAAAATTAGATCAATTCAGGAGAAAATGACATGAACTAATTGTGGCGGATGTTTATGCATGTTTTCTGTTGAATATCATCGGAGTAAATCAGCCGACACAGTAGACTCGCTTTCGGCTCTATATAATCAACACAAATTACTGCGCATGTTAAATACGTGATGACCATGGGATATTGAACATAGTTCAACTCGCAAAAATAATAAGGGGGAGTTTTTCCCAATTCATAGTAGGAAAGTGTAAGTATTCTAAGTACAAAAATGCAGCATAAAAAAATGTGTATTGGCATCCTTAAAATAACTTGTGTTTTTACCTTTCAAGGAACTATATCACATGATTTAGGGGTTTTCCATAAAAAATAAGTGCACGTGGATATGGAGTTATACAAATTCATGGGGTAAGCATATAATTTTATACTCTACGTCTAATTTATGCAGTGATTTACATTGTTTATTATGTTCACATATTTCAAAAGACAAGTTTAAACCGTTGAATAGGATTGTTTTGTCAGACTGGACTCTGACACCTAGATATTTCAGACAGTGTGGCCACTACGGCATATTGAGATTTGTATCACATTTTTGGAAAATCAGACTTATTTTTACATCGCCATTTGTTTCATTACCAATTTCATTCTCTGTTTGTAACGTTATCAGGGAGAAACATAATTATCTCTAGGATGAAATAAGGGGATATATTGGAAATAAAGATAATTAAAGTAGATTGATTGTATACTGTTTAACGTCCCTCTAGAGAATTTTTTGCTCTTAATGAGACGTCACTGTATTCCGGTGAAGTGCTTCAAATTTTGAACTTTACTCGGCACCCTGGACCATTCTCCCAAATAATGCTTTCGCAGGCGAGACTTTTGTTGTTGACTGAGGCGTCACAGAAATTGGGAGATATCCTGTTTCGAATTACGATTCTCTGTATTAAATGTTTTGACTACATTTCCTAAAGTCTGCATAAATCTTTCAACTTCCCCGTTTGCCCTCGGCCATAACGGTGTAATTTTACAGTGTGTAAATCCGATGTACTTTGTAAATTCCATGAATTCTTGACTTTGAATAGGGGACCATTGTCTGTTTTTACAATGTACGGAATTCCATAAGTTAAAAGATTTTATTTAATTTTGTAATTTAAATTCACAATTTCTATCTCCGGATATTTTGAGTTATCATCAATTACACCAAGAACATTTTCCCCAGATGGAAATGGACTGCAAAAATCAATCTTCACTTACTTATCCCCATGGTTTGTTTGACATTTTCAAAGGCTCTATGTTGTTTTCAACATCAAGTCGGTTTCAGGAAACCAAACCTTTTCGCTTAGCAACATCCAGATGCTAGAAACCAAACAAAGACTATATACATGTATATTCTATTGGAAGAAGATTTTGGATTTTGAATATAGATTGACTGTGGAGTTTCTTGATTCATCATAACTGTTGAACGAAGTACAGACACAATCGAGAAAATTTAAAGAGTTAAACGTTACAAATACAATAGAACTGTCTGATTTCGAAATCGAACAAAAAGCTCTACTGATTGAGACAACAAGGGACGTGACTGTTATCACAATTGACAATTATAAACACTCGTCTGATAGCACTGTTATTTTACCAATAAAGTCGATATCGAATTCATATGTCATTTCTATTCCTGGGCCTTTCAACAAAACACTATAATTATCTTAACGATGCTTTTGTGTCTTTAGTTAGTGATATCGACTAATTTCCTCTGTAAGGATGATGGAATCAAAATTATTGAACCTTTTAGAAGAATTTCCATGTCTTTATATTAACCAATGCACAGTTCGTTTCTTAGTAAGAAAAATGATTGAATGGACATATTTTCAGATTTATTTTTCCATTTTCCGGTCCTCAGGTTACGAATTGCCTTCTGTAGGTTTGCATCATTACCACTCATTGTAGATGCTTTAAATTTTCACACAATCTTCCTTAAGACATGCCATACGGTGGGAAACATTTTTGTTCAAATCCGATGTCAACTTCCTGTTTGTCTGTGCGTCTGTTTCATTCATTAAAAAATTCATTGCAGTTTTCTCATTAAATATTTGTAGCAGATGCTTGAAATTTTAGTACACTCTTTGTTGAGGCATGCCATGGTGGGGTTAATTTTGATATGAATCGGATGTAAACTTTATATTTTTCAGAGCATCTGTCTGTACTTGAAATTGTTTATATTAACATGATAGTGTTTATTTACATCAAAGCGGGTGTATTATAAGTGATCATTGGCTCACAGATTTCTTCTTTTCTCCTTTTCAAAAAAAAACCCCTGTTCCAGTATTTCACCAGAGAGGGGAAAAGATTATTTCCTCAACATCTACAGCCTCTTCCATAGAATCACAAACCTCCTTAGCATCCACAAACGGTTCTATGACAATACCCAACAATTCTTCCAATAACTGTCTGAGGTCTGTCATATCAACACCACACTCATGTATTTCAAATAAAATTGGGACTTTTCTTTGCAATAAATCCAACTTCACAGTATTTTGTTTGAGATTTTCTTCGTGGGAAATGCTGGATATCCCCTGATTAACTTCTAATGTTGGTTTAATAAGAGAGCATAAATGTGATGGGGAAGCTAAGCACATGAGAAGCTGTTGCATGTGTTTAATTAGAGATTTATCGTCAATATAAAGTGCAGAAGCTATGTCTTGAATGATATTTAGAACTTTCTTCTCTCTCTCACTTAAGGGTTCATGTTTGACCCCCTCTCACAACCATCCAATCTGCAGAATAGCACTTCAAAAGCTTGTGAACGTACCCGTCAGGGATTAATGTTCTAATTAAATGCCTGTGAAAATAATGCATTATCTAATGACACATTATCATTTGTCATTTTATAGTTTAATTATATCTATTTAATATAAAAAGTATTTAATTTCTAATGATACGAGATGTTGAAATACATGTACATTAACAATTAATATTGATGCAAAGCATCAAATCGTCCGCTTACATATTTTGCTTGTCAAAAAAGTACTTTCACAATTCACAATTCAATGCATTTATGCAAGGAAAACACAGGATATTCAAAGCTGTTCATGTCGTCTTCAAAGCAAAATAAATAAATATTTTTACGAACTCTTTATGCATTTGCTCATTCAATGGATTTATGTAAAAAAAAATGAATATAAGAAATAGGCATCGGAAGCATATATAAAAAGGGGGCTGATTGAAAGGGAGGGGGGCTAAACATACAAAGAAATTTTCGATGCTTAAACAAGTATCATTCAACGATAATCAGGAATGCTCCTACTACACATGAACCCCTGACCCTAGGTCTACACATTGCACAATTTTTGAAAAGGCACAATTTTTTTTATCAAAAATATTTAATTAATACCAAGAAGCAGATTTCAAACAATTCATTTTCAGTACATAAGTAGAGCCCCCCCCCCCCTGATTTTGGTATCACAGACCCAGGGGCCTTGAAATTCACAATTCTGGAAGAATAGCCCATCATAAATATGTAAATAGTTCATCTGTTTATTACCCAGAAGTAGAGAAAAAGATTTTCATAGATGTATAGCATTTTCACCATATAATCAATAGATCCCCGCCCTAACACCATAACCCCTGACCCTGGGGCAATAAAATTCACAATTCATGTAAAGACACTCTTGCTCATCATAAAAATGTCCTTAATTAGTTTATCTAATACCTAGAAGAAAAGAAGAAGATTTTCAAAGATTTTATGCTTTTTCACTATATAATCAATAGAGCCCCGCTTTAACACCATAACCCCTGACCCTGGGGCCATAAGATTAACAATTTATGTAGAGACACTCTTTGATCATCATAATTATGTACTGAATTGGTTAAATACTTAGGAGCAGAGAAGAAGATTTCATGCATTTCACTATATAATCAATTGAGCCCCGCTCTTACACCATACCCCCTGACCCTGGGGCCAAAAAATTCAAAATTTATGTAAACACTCTTGCTCATAATAATTATGTACTTAATTGGATTATTTAATACTCAGGAACAGAGAAGAAGATTTTCAAAGAAATAATGCATTTTCACTATATAATCAATAGATCCCCGCCTTAACACCATAACCCCTAGAAGGCCCTGGGGAAGAATAGTACATGCACTAACCAGGTTACCTTCTTTAAATAAAGTTTTATTATTATTATTATTATTATAACCCGTGACCCTGGGGCAATAAAATTCACAACTTATGTAGAGACACTCTTGATCATCATAATTATGTACTGAATTTGTTTATTTAATACTTAAGAACAGAGAATAAGCAGGAACAGAGAACAAGATTTTCAACGAAATAGTGCATTTGCACTATATAATCAATTGAGCCACGCCCTATCACCAGAACCCCTTACCCCGGGGCCATAAAATTCACAATTTTGGTAGAGGCACTCTTGCTCATTATAACTATGTACTTAATTAGTTTGTTTAAAACCCACGACCAGAGAAGAAGATTTTCAAAAAAATATTGCATTTTCACTATATAATCAATAGAGCCCCACCCTAACACAAGAACCCCTGAAGCAGTGACCATGAATTTCACAATTTTTGAATCAATGCTGATTACAATCATACCAACAGTTTGACTGCTTGATGTCCTGGAGTAAAGAAGATTTTTTATGATTGCACTAATTTTAGTTGTTTTTGCACCACCACCAGGCCCCAGGAGGGCAGGGACCACGAAATTCACAATTTTTGTTCCCCTTCACTTACAGATGCTTTATGCCAAAAGTGGTTGAAATTGGTTCAGCGGTTTCAGAGAAGAAGCTGAAAATGTTTAAATGTTAACGAACGACGGACGAAAACAGATAGCAATAGGTCACCTGAGGTGACCTAAAAATAACAATATCATTTCCCCATGTGCACATTTTAACACAACCACCAATAGATCGGCCGCTGCTGTGGCTGATAATAATTAAGGAATGAAACAGTATAGTTTTGGTTGCTATTAAATTAATTCCTTCCAATTTAATTTTCCCACATAATGACAATTTTCCTTAGAAAGGCGTTTAAATTGTTTATATATTAAACATAAGCTCAAGCTGTCGGATCGAACATCATTTGACGCAAGTCATTGTGACATAGGCAAATCAGATTATACAATTTAGATGATTTTTTTTTAACCTTTTCAAAAACGCATTAAAATCAACATTAAAATACATGTTCAATATGTTCTTTTTTAAAAATAAAAATAAGGATGTCAAAGTTTGCTGTGTGACTTGACCGGACTTTCACAAGGAGCAAGCATGGACTAAGTAGACGAATGGTGGGAAACGTGGACTTTATACTGCCCAAAACGAAGTGCTTGAAATGTAAGTAATGGTGCCAGGCCCTTAATATTTTTCAATGATCGCAATTTTACTTCTTTCTTTAGCTGTATGCTAAGCACATTCAGCGACAGAGGAGGAATACAAGCCGAATGTAGTGTATTTAAAGACATCTGATCATTGGAATAAAATTCCCAATATTAGAGGTTTTATGAAGGGAGATTTGACAATTTTTTTATATCTCAAAACCATTAAATTTAAGACATAGAAGAGCATCATAAAGAACTTACACTTTAGTTAAAGAAATTGACTTCAAGTATCACTTGGAGTTATGCAGAATATTGGCATTGTAATTGGACCATGGCAACACTTACAAGAAATGATCTGATCAAACTGTAAGTGTATAAGTGACAAATTTCTATCAAATAGTGCCAATAGTTGCGATGCAAATCTTATATTAAAATCAAAATTATGATTTGTTTTACGTGCCACAGGCATCTCTATAAAGGTGAAATGTCTGCTGATGCTAATTGCCCGACGTCACGTCGTCAGGCAGAACTAAGGATCAATATTTCCTAGGTGCGAAGCTAAGAGGTCACAGTTAGCCAGCAAAGTTTTGTGCATTCTTATCATCATCGGATATTGTTACCCGCGATTCAACATCAACAGTTAGCAGAGAAATAATCGTACTACTGATACAATATAATGATTTATTTATTTATTTTCCTTAGTTTTTTTCTGCTATTTATTTCATGCGAGTTTCTATACGAACATGTCCGCTTGACCTTTTTTCTGCGTTTGTATACTGCTGGATTAGACTATTTGTCTTCTAGGTAAGGGGTGACACAATTATTTCGCGCAAAAAGGTCACGTGTAAGTTTTAGGGCCTTTTCTCTGGACTATTCTATTGAATGGAAGTGTAAGCTGCATGAATTATACAAAATTTGTTTTTTTTTTTTTTGTCAAAATCTTGACCGAGCTTTGGAAAAAAATCATATTGGTGATATTTTGAAGCGAGTTAGAAGTTTCATAATTTAAAGTAATAGAAAAGAAACGAACAAAAACTCCTTATTACATGATGAACTTGCCAAATATACATCTGATCATAAGTACCCTGTTCAAGGGTTTCCTCATTTCCATATCCTTCTACAAAAACAGAATATAGACTGAAAAAAGTGTTCCCTCACATTTCGGAGGAGACGGTTTAAGTTCCTAGTCGCAAAACATGTATGTCTTATTTTGATTCAGATAACTGCTTTTTGGTTTTGTGCAAAGTATATACAGCTCTCCGCCAGCAAGTGGTGGCCTCTCCAAACAACAAAAAGAAAAACAGAACAAAACTATTTTTTAAAAATCTTCAATATCATGCTATAGTATTGAACTATATTCATGTACACTAAACTCATTGTTCAAATGTAATCCACATTCATGTACAGTAAATGTACATTCCATTTTCATTTGAGATACAAAAAATATATATGTTTTATATAAAATTTGTTCTTTTTCCATTGCTTGAATGAATAGCATACATGAATGCATGATGTCGTGCAATATCTTCATTATTTACTCTAGGCTAGTGAAATAATATAATCCCCCAAACCGCTGTAAACGTTCATAACTTAACCATGTTTATAGGTTCTATGGATATTGATGGCATTAATCAGGCAAGCTTTTTGATAAGCTGTTACTTGTAACCCGAAAATAAAACCTATTTCAGAAGAGCTCAGTACACAATCTAATTAAAATTAGATGTTAGATCCGCTCGCATACTCGCTACACTAATGTTAGTGTAGAGAGTATGCAAGCGGATCTAACATCTAATTTTAATTAGATTGGCTCAGTACAATGAGTACATTAGAAAAATATTTTCACTCAGAATATAATTCATGAACCTAAAAAATAAAAGAAAATCAAAAGAGGAATTATTGGACTAATTGCTACTTTTTCAACAGATATTTAAAAAAAAAACAAGAAATGTTCTGCCTAGAAATTAACATGAGAGTCGGCACATCAAATGCAAAATAAAAAAAAAAACTGACATATTAAGGTTTCATCCATTATACATTTGTAAATCGAAATAAAATTTGCAAAGGTTTGAAATACCTGCAGGAAAATAATCCTTTTTATGGAAACAAAACAATAAATCGGTCATGGCAAGATAATGCTCCTGACCACTGAGTTACATGCCGGAACCAACTGAATTTTACTGAGAAAACATTAAAGATGGATCTCAAAAAAAAAAAATGTTGTATTAAGTTTGCAGCCCTTCCCCGGCAATAGTGACGTCTCCATATCAGTGAAATATTCTGGAGAGGGATTTTAAACAGTATGCAAAATTGACTTATCTCTTTGTTGTTGAAAAGTGTAAGAATGAGAAAAACCTGGTGACCCTCTGTCCGATGAGTGTACCTCGTGTTAAATTAACAAGCATCACATGACCTCTTGATTGGTACCCCCACCCAACCCTTGGTTTGTGTTATAATCCTCATTCAACACATATTTTTTGAATAAAATAAAGTTTTAAGAATTCAGATAGTGTCTTGATGGATGCTTAGGTACCACGTGCCCTTGCTATAGGAAAATTGAAAAAGGGGAGTTTGTACATTTGACAATAGCACTCACAGACTTCGTGATAATGAACGAGAGGCCCACAATGAATAAATGTTACAATTTTCCAAATAATTGGTTTGTAATTTAAATCAAATGCCATGAAATTCAAAATTCTGAAAGAAGCACTATTGTTTATAATAACTATACACTTAGCATGCTTATCTTGGTCACTTTTTATCAAGAGGTAGATCAAACTTAGGAAAGAGAAAATACATAACAACTTCATAACCAGTTCTGTACTCCAACCCACAAGAACATCTGCGGGCACATATTACAAAATGCAGGACATTTTATCTTAAACATCAATTTTATTTCATCGTAATTGCTGATTAAGGTGACGTTACAGTTTTTCACCTGAAGTTTACGTCAAATCATAGCTGCTGTAATGTAATCCCTTAGGCTAAAATAAAGAAATACCTTTGTTTCCCTTAACGCGACCGACCCAATTAAATCGCGCCAACTGAAAAGATTTTTCAAATTAATTGTCGGGTCCTTCGGATGAGACCATATCAACCGAAGCCCCGTGTCAGCGGCAGGCGTTGGCACGATAAAGATCCCTCACTGCTCAATGGCCCTGAGTGCCGAGTAAAGGTTAAAATTTGAAGCCCTTCACCGGCATACGGTGACGTCTCCATATGAGTGAAAAATTCTCGAGAGGGACGTTAAACAATATACAATCAATCAATCAAATTAATTGTCGACCAAGTTCTATCAAAAACAATTTCATTAAAATAAGTTTTTATCGGAATGACCGACATTGTTCTACTTATTGATTTTCAAGCATTTGATGGAAACAAAATAGCGCCCAGATGTGAGCACAGAGAAGTAGTTCTTCAGAATACAACGATGATGTCTCAATAGCTTACTAGAATTCTTCATTGGATTATAATTTTGGCAACTCTAGATGTGCTTGATTTGTTTTTCCTGACTGTATCTCAAACTCCGTTGTTGATCCAGGTGAAGGGGATACCGATGATTTCCCCCCGTTTTTCCTTATAAGCTTCTCTTCGTTTAGCTGTTTTCTTTTAGCCTCATGTTAGCTCCATTTTTGTTCCTTAACTATTTGCGCTATTCCGTTTTTTCCATCCGCAGGGGTGTGCAATTACAAAATTTTGCTGCTAGCCCAGGGGCTAGTGGGTGTAAAAAAGTTACAAGCCCATGATTCAAAGTTACTAACCCATGGGAATTTTTCATTCAATATATTCACTTGCTGTGGCCTTCAACTCGACATTTAGATATATCGACGACGTATTGTCTATAAATAATGATAATTTTCATTCCTACGTCGACACGATATATCCTGGTGAGCTTGAAATAAAAGATACCACAGAGTCCGACACTTCTGCTTCATACTTGGATATTTTACTTGAAAAAGACACTAATGGTAATCGAACAACCAAGCTATATGATAAACGTGATGACTTTAACTTTTCTATCGTCAACTTCCCTTACTTATGCAGCAATATACCTTCATCACCTGCATACGGAGTATTTATATCTCAGTTGATTCGATATGCAAGAGCATGCTCTACGTATGAACAATTTCTTAAACGAGGTAAATTATTGACAAGCAAGTTGATGAAACAAGAATCTCGTTTAAAGTCATCATTTCGTAAATTCTATGGTCGATACAATGACCTTGTCAGCAAATACAATTTATCATTGAATGAAATGCTGACTGACGTTTTTCATACCAATTGTTAGTCCATTATTTATACACTGAATTGACCACGGATTTTTTCCGTTATATCATGATTATGACAACGAGCACACGTGTGACCGGTCAGCAGGGGATGCTTACTCCTCCATGGCACCTGATCCCACCTCTGATGTTTCGGGGGTCCGTGTTTGCTCTGCTCTTATTTTGTATATTTGTTTAATGGACGTTGAGATTGAATACTGTTCGTTATTTCCTTATCCTTCATTCATAATTACATGTATTAAATAACAAAGAAAAGATTATATAATAAATAAGCATACAAACAATCAACTGTTGCTATCATATTTTATTCAATATGCATGTATTAATCAATCTGTTTTCCAATGGGTACAGTAGTAGCTCTATCATTCACATCTGCAAGTTTTTTTGTGGCCACCAATATGTCTTTTGTGGCCTTCTAGCCAGTGTGTAATGCACTTATCTGCACTGAAATGTTAAGGTCTGGTCCTTCTATCATGATTAAGAGCTGGACTTGTAAGTTACACTGCAAAAGTTTACACCTTATAATTCACCTGATCATTCTATTTTATTAATGAAAGTTAGAATTCTGGAAAAGATTTATCACCACACAAATAATCCGTCGTTAAGTACACCTTTCCGTAGACAACGTATATTTAAATTGATATTTTATTGTATTAAAAAAAATAAGTATTTATATGTACCTTCATTCTTATAAATCTTGCATAGTTGTCCCTCCTCATATATTTTGATTTTGTTCAGTGGCAAGCTGAGTTTTAATGCTTCACATTCCTGAACACACTTCCTCCAATCTTCTGCCAGGAGTCTTTGCTGGTCCTTGTCTGACAAAGAACGAAAGTGGCGTAAAGGAGGGTATGTATGGAAATCTGGTTCTTCAGGCCCATCATGGAACATAACTGCACCCTCATGTAAAGACCACCACATGTTCTCTCCACCATACATAAAATCTGAGATTCTCTGGTAGTGGACTTGAAAAAGTGTTGGTCTCTTCAGTATCAAATCAAGATCAAATTTTGTATTTTCTGACTTTGGTAAGAATTTCGCCTGATGACTGACAACGGATTCTTGATGCTTAAGGTAGTCCTTCTTGGTCTCGTCCATCTGTTGAGCATTATACCGTAAAACTGCATTGTCAATTACCTTCCCACACTGTCTGTTAGCTGTATTTAATGATATACTCCTTAAATCACCAAATGATCTCTCCTCTTGTTCCGGGACTAAGGATCTAAGGCAGAACAGTCTATATGTTTCAGGACAATGTACTGTTAAACTGTGAAAGTGGCTGCCAAAGAACCTTCTGGTGGTCATCTTCTTTGGTATTCCGATGACAGATTTTGAGAGGATGGAGAATTTTAAACAAAGGTTGTATAATAGTAGTATTTTCTTTGTTGTTCTCTGCTGGTATTCACTGTAACATATAGATATTATTTCCACCAAAGTCATACAGAGTTCTGAAATTTCTTTGCTGATTTTTTTCTCCGTGAATTTGAGATGAGTGAACATGGCTAGCTTGACTGCAAATAGACGGGCATCAGACCCCTTAAGCTGGTTTTTGTCCCCAATCGTTGATGTAGAAAATTGTTCGAATTCTTTCTGTGTTGTTAAGTTCTCAATATGGCAAGGTAGTTCTAAAATTAAATTCTGGACTATGTTGGTTATATCATGTAGAGGCTCGCAGGGTGGTATCTCGTATAGGTGGAGCAAATCAGTAATATCTTCGTTGGTTGACATAAGGGCAGGTGGTCTCTGGATACCTTGAAGAGTTGTTGTTAGTTCTTCCTGCATCTCAATTTTGCTTTTGTTAAGGATATCATGGCCTCTGGCTCTTAATTCTGCTTCAAGGTCTGTCTTTTTTAGATTTGACAATGGGGATGGGTTTGTTACTGAAAATCTTTTCCATAGTTCTCCATCTTTGAAAATTTGCATTCGGTCATCTAAGGAAGGGTTCCCAATGTTGTAAACATACTCTAAATTTTGATGCTCCTTTGATCTTGCTCCACACAGGCAGCTGTAGTTCCCACCCCTTTGATGGCCGGCCTCAAACTGTCTAGCGGGGCCATCCCCACTAAAAACTCTTGGAACATACTTAACTTCCTCATCCTGAATTCTTAAATTTCTGATGTCTCCAACCGTATCCTGCATGTATGACAGCTGGTCAATATCTGAACTTGAGGATTGTCCTAGGATGTAAAGGTATGGTCTCTCCACCTTTCCTTGTATGTGTATAGGGGGGCGCTCAGAAAACCTTTTCATGTACTCTTCATTTGTAAGGAAACTGGCATTATCATAGATGGTACTGATCATTACTGTGAAGTAGCTATGATTTAATATTTCAGAGTGGTCGTGCCAAATTTTTAGGTGTCTTGTATTCTCCATCTTTTGCAGCTTTTCTTTTGCTTCTGTGTCCGAGTCTGTTTTTTTCTCCAAGTTTCTCAAAATTTGTCTGCAGCTGATTTGATGTTTATGCGGCTACTTCAGTATTTCTCTGATACTCCTGATGATTGTTCCTCATAGCATTCATTATATTTTTCAAAGGAATCATCCTACCATACACTGTCATCTCTTTGTCAATAAGTCTGCCATTTTCATCTATTTTGTTTGTTTTGTAGATTTTAGGAGCAATTCTCTCTCCAATGTACAATTCCTTTCTTCCAAGTTTACTGTGAATTTCTTCTCTCAGTGCTTTAGCAGGTCTGGGGGTGGGTACTGAAACTTTCCGAAAAACTTTTTGCCTTGCTCTGCGAACTCTCTGGAGAAAGTCCCTACCACTAACCCGTTGATTCGTGTTAAATTGGTCACAGTTTACGCCATTTAATTTCGCAAACATCTGTAGAACCTGACCTGCCTTATTTGGAATTATCCCTTGTTTGTTTTTCACCTGAAACTTAAGGGCAAGATATCTCCAGATGGCACGAGACCCTGGCGCTAAATTTCTCATAAATTTCAGAAATTCCTCTCTTTTGAACTGGTAGTTATCTATGTTGCCAATATGCTTCTTGGCCTTCTTTGTCCCTTGTAAAATTTTTTTTGAATTTTCTGTTATTCTCTTTCTTGCTACATTTAGTGCTTCAAAGAAGGTAGATAACCAGTCTCGGTCAGCTTGGCTATAGGATTTTCCAGAAGCAAGAAAATTTTGAATTTCATTTTCGTTGTTTCCTATAAGCTGACTTATAGATTTTGTGCCCTCTCTTGTGATTTTGATTTTTATGCCCCCGTAAACGAAGTTTCGGGGGTATATAGTTTTTGTCGTGTCTGTCTGTCTGTCTCTCTGTTTGTCTGTTTGTCCGCAAAAACTTTAACCTTGCCCATAACTTTTGATTTAGTGGAGTTATGACTTTCATTTTTCATATGTGTATTCCTTGTGACAAGACCTTTCTTTGGGTACCACCAAATTTGACCTTTTGACCTTGACCTTGGAGTTTGACCCACTTTTACATGAAAATTTTAAAAAATTAGACACCAGGACATTTATACTTCACATATGTAATGTTTGTTAAAAGACCTTTCACTGGATACCACCAACCTTGACCCTTTGACCTTGACCTTGTAGATTTCCATACTTGTGAAAAAACTTTAACCTTGGCCATTACTTTTGAACAGCAAGGGATAGGGCCTTCATATTTCATATATAATCCTTGTGAAAAGACCCTTCATTGGATATGAAGATCCTTGACCCTTTGACCTTGACTTTTGAGCTTGACCTACTTTGAAAAAAGCAAACCTTGACCATAACTTTTAAAGAGTTAGGGCTAGTGCTTTCATACTTTACATATTTGATTCTTATGACAAGACCTTTCATTTGATAACAATAACTTTGACCCTTTGACCTTGACCTTGGAATTTGACCTACTTTTAAAGAATTTTTTTTAAAATTTTACTTTGGCCATATCTTTTGAACAGTAGACACCAGGACTTTTATACTTCACATATGTAATGTTTGTTAAAAGACCTTTCACTGGATACCAACAACTTTGACCTTTTGACCTTAACCTTGTAGATTATCATACTTGTGAAAAACTGTAACCTTGGCCATAACTTTTGAACAGTGAGAGATAAGGCTTTTATACTTCATATATGTAATCCTTGTGAAAAGACCCTTCATTGGATATGAAGATCCTTGACCCTTTGACCTTGGCCTCTGAGATTGACCTACTTTAAAAAAGCAAACTTGACCATAACTTTTAAAGACTTAGGGCTAGTTCCTTTCATACTTTACATATTTGATCCTTATGACAAGACCTTTCATTTGATAACAATAACTTTGATGCTTTGAAGTGACCTTGGAGTTTGACTTACTTTTTAAGAAATTAAACTTTAACCATAACTTCTGAACGGTTAGGGCTAGGGCTTTCATGCTCTACATAGGTATTTTATGTGGCAAGACCATTCATTTGATACTAATTACATTGACCTTTTGACCTTGACCTTGGAGATTTTTGTACTTATTAAAAACCTTTAACATTAGCTTACTATCAAAATTCACAATTGTTTTCCAGTGAGAATACCCTACTTATGGTACCAATTAATTAAATTTGCATTTAATAAAAGCTTAATCTTTGCTATGTTGCCATACGGGGGCATCAGTGTTTTACAAACACATCTTGTTTGTTTTCGTTTTTGTTCACTTGTGTTTTTCTCGATCAGGTTAAATTTTTTTGTTACTGAAGATTTCAAATCTGTGTTGAATTTTTTTTTTCATGATAGGTTCTAACACATTAAGGAGTTGTTGTGCTCCATAACTGTTGTTATGAGTCATTTCACTAACAAGTTTATTTGTTTTTTTTAACCAACTGTTCTGTGTTTTCTGTAGTAGAATTGTGTAATACAGAGTAATTGATCAGTGGGGTTTCACAAGGCACACAGTCGTATACAGTATGCCTCTGTTTGTCTTTGTGAGGAAGGGCATCCCATTGTTGAAGTGAAAATTTTGCTATGAAATTTTTTTTTTCACTACCTTTATTGCTGTTTTTCCAGTATTTGTTTTGTGTAATATAATTTTGAACTCTTGGTAATTGACGTACAAATTTGTCATAGGGCAAATGCATCTTTGGGTATTTGTTCATTACATTATTGTAGAAATGAAATCTAAATGATGCAGATACATTTGATGATTTCTGATTGGTAACAGAATCAAGCAGTGTAGCATCTTTTGAAGACCACCAATTGATACTTTCAGGATCTTTACTGCTACGCCCAATGATGACTTTGGCAAAATTGCAAAAATTCATGATGATGTAATGTTACTTAAAATTTGACGTCTTATTCCTGACCAAATTTAAACATTTGGCTATTTTACACCAATATTTTCTATTAAGGGGGAATAATGCATGCTTTTCGTTGGGTTAAAACATTTTGTTTGTCTTTTGTTCATATATTGAGTCCTGATTCTTAATGAATTGGTTTTAAAAAATTTTGGTTGGTTGGTAACTAATTACACATTGACGTTTGTTCTTTGTTAGAAGTAAAACATTTTTGTTGTTGTTTTGTTTAGCTTCTTTTTGTAAAACACTGAAGCTTATTTCCTGAGTGAATTAAAATTCCTGTTGGTAACTAATAGTTGAATTGATGAAGTTTGATTCCTAAATATTAAATGGCTGCTACTGAATCAATATGTTGTACTCACAGACTTTTTTATGGATAATGCTTGTTGCTATTCAAGGTCAATGTTGTTTTCAGCCATATTATAAAATAATCTCTAAAAATCTCTAATCTCTAAATTAAAATTTTATTTAAAAAAAAAATTAAAATGAAATTTAAAAAAAATTAAAAACTTAAAAAGAATATTTTTTTTATTACTTAGATCATTATTATTTTTTTTTAATTTGGTAGCTGTTTTATTTTTTCATAATTTTTATCAAATGAATTTATAACTTGTTTTGGACTTTAAAATTGATTGAAAGTTTTAATGTTGAATATTTTACTCTATTGGAAGCAACTTTAATATTGTTTAATGTTTATTTTACATTCCATAATGTTCAAATGCTTTTGCTTTGAGGTTTTTTTCAGGACACAATATGTGTAGAATTTTTCATCACTGAACTAAAAATAAAATATAGTGTATGCTGAAATATTATTTGTGTGTGTGTTTTTCTTTGTCTGAATTATATATATATTATTTTCCAATTAATTGTTTATTCAAATGCCTTATTGTTGCTCATCAGCCTGTTGGATGCGGTAGGTTTATGCAGTGCCAGGGCCTCTACATCGAGAGAAAGAGGCATAGATCCCCTCTGTAAATGTTGAAAATATTGAAAATGAAATATATAATTCATTATAATTACTACAATGCACAGAAAATTTGGGACACAGTCTTGGTTGTGCTGTATGGTTTGTAAAACAAATTCGTTTTCCATGGGCCTGTGATGCATGTTTGAAGTAGTATTATTAACCCTTCATGATGTTGAAAACAACCAAATTGAACAAAAAATAATAAAAAAAATCTAAAATCTCAAAAAGATTTATTTGATAAACAAGTACGAATATCCAAGGAAGTACGCCATGAACGCATATTTAACGTTTTCAAATTTACCGCGCCTCTCAAGATTGACACAGGGATTATCTGCCCTTGATCTTGATCATCAGTGCGTTTTAATTTCAGTTCAGCTACATGAAAAATAAACACTGCTGTCGAAAACGTAAAAGTTCAAGGATATCCTGACATTTTTGAGGGTTGAGGCTTCCTTTAATATTTTATCTGAACATTATTGTGTTTGAAAAGTGCTGGGAGCAAGTTGTGTGTTGAAAATAAGTACAGTTTCTTGACCCAGATGGAGGTTGGTGTGCGTAAAATCACTAAATCTTGACTATTCAATGCAAAAATTCTGTATGTTACGGGACGTGTTATATTTGCTCCCAGCACTTTTCAGATTAAGAAACTTATTTTCTTTGAGAATATTTGAACATCAATTTACAATATGGTCAGTATATCCTTGAACTTTTGCGATTAATACAGTCATGTTAAGATGATCTATTTTTATCCTATCACGTGACACTCAGCTGATGACGCGACTACATTCAAGTCAGAAATGTATGAGAGGTCAATAGTAACATAATGGTGCTAATGTTTTTTGATTGCTATTATGGGATGGGTCTGTATCATATGTCAAAATTTGAATGATTTTAAATGCTTTTATTTCATATTTTTATTCATGGGAATTACCCAGGTATTAGTAAGACTCCAATTTTTTC
Organism: Saccostrea cuccullata; assembly: GCF_032062105.1. Classification (NCBI taxonomy): domain Eukaryota; kingdom Metazoa; phylum Mollusca; class Bivalvia; order Ostreida; family Ostreidae; genus Saccostrea; species Saccostrea cuccullata. The sequence continues at coordinate 465 of NW_026924088.1, read as the reverse complement.
AGCTGTATGAGCCTGTAAACATGAAAGCTTACAACCTGGACCATGACTATCTAAAAGACACGTTTAGTGAAAATCATTTGAAAGTTTTAAATGTATCAGAAATTTCAGAGGAGAATGCACGTCAAGTTATGATAAAAACAGCTACACAAGCGGCCAACGACGGTTTGAGGAACGTTGCAAACGTCTTCATTCATCTGTATTCGGGAGAATATGTAAAGCAACTGATCGAACTGATAAGGTGAAACTTGCTGACTTCTTAACAACAAAGGCACAAAAAATTAATGCTAAACCTATTCTTCATGGAAGAAAATACGAAAAAGAAGCTATGAAGAAGTACCAGGAAATTTCGGGACGCACAGTTTACAATAGTGGAATTTGTGTCAGTCTTGAATCCCCTCATTTAGCAGCAACCCCAGATGGTATTATTGACGATGACACCTTGATTGAAGTTAAGTATCCATTTGT
>NW_026924087.1:0-23033 GCF_032062105.1 Saccostrea cuccullata | reverse complement strand
TTAATGAAGTAAAAATAAATTATTAAATTAATTATAAAGGTCGGTTTAATGCATAAAAAAAACTCCCAATTCATACTTTAATATCTAATTCACAATCTTAATATTTTCTATAGGAATCATTAAACTAGTATATTCTATTGATCTACGGGTAACTCAATCAGCTGATTTTTCTTAAACATATCACACACTTTTACAGTGAGTTAGCTAATTTTTTGCTGTCCTGGTGAGTTCCTTTTAATGTTAATCAAGTATATGAATTTATTAAAGTAAAAAACAAGAGCCTTCTTATGCATAAAATGGCCATGTACTTATATCAATTGATTAACTATCACCCTCTTTCGCATTTCATATATTTAAAATAAGGTAGACACTTTTTTTCATTTTTATAAAAAATATCTTTTTGAGAATCCGCATATTGGAAAACAGATTTTAGAAATTGCAATGTTCTTAAATTTGCAGAAAACAAGCTTTTTGGCTACCTTCAGCAAAGAATTAAAAACAGCACCCCAACGACCCAAAAAATAAAACATGTTTTTTGATCTTCAGAAACAGAGCTTTCATTGTGTATTTGATATTTTGGATCAGAGGTTGTGTCTTTTAAATTTTGAAAAAATGCTTCAATTTTAGGTCATTTTCAAAGGAATTTAAAGGATTTGAGGAGAATAACATTTTATGACGTCATAATGCATTGACAATGTAAAATTACGTCACGATTAATAGATACGTGGTCCCCAAACCCTCCAAGTGATAAATACTGCATTTGCAAACTAGATTTAGCGGTTTTGATTTTTAGAAATTCTAAGGGCAAAATAAGGCTCAAAGTGGGTTTGCTCTTTACTAATATGAGGACATATATTTTTTTTTGATGCATGGTTGGGTAATACAAGATTAAAAATTTTTCAAGTAATCAGAATGTCATATCGTTTTTAATTTTTTACATGACTGCTAAAAAAAAATTTATCACCCTGTAATAGAACAAGATAACAATAGGGAAACCCAAAAAGAAACTTCATGAAATTTTAACTGTTTTCGAAAAAGAAAATAACCCCCCGGGACTAAAAACTGCATTAGACAACACCAAAAATAAAATATTTGATTGACTAAACTTATGTGCTAAATTTCAATTCATCGCAAATTGATTAAAGTTAGAAAAGTTACTGATATGGATTCGGTTGAAAACGTTAGTTAAATTAAATGTAAGTTAAACTTTTAATTGTTAGTGAAAGATTTAACTGTCAGTTACATAACAAACCATTAAATATGGGTTGCACGCAAAGGAATTAAACGTTCATTAGTTAACTATGACTTAACTCATGACGTTAATTAACAAAAAATTAAATACGTCTGCGCGTTGGTTTCCTTACAAATGTACACACGAATACAGAAAATGGCTGCCAAAAAGAATTTTTGAACTAAAGCATAGCGGAAATAAAAGTTGTGATGGACTCTGAGGAAAAAAAAACCCATCTCTTTATTACTTGACCCATTTTCTTTTTAAAAAAAATTAAACAACGCCACACTCATATCTCACTCATATGCCTAAATTCATCTGACACACCGACTTTCAATTGATCCTTAAAAAAATCTCTCGATCCACCTATCCCTGCGCACTATAATAAAAAAAAACCCAGGTACATCACTGTGTAAATCTTTGTTTCGAACTGGGGTGGACCTGTATGATTTCTTTTTAAATATTGCACTGTTACTGTTATTGTTTGTTACCTGTACTTATCGTTGAACATTTGGTATATGGAAGGCCTGATCATTCCCTCGTCCCCCTTAACCTTTTTCCCCATAATTGCACTTTTTTGTTCCTCATAATATTTCCAAACAAAAGTAAATCCGCTATGTCTGTTTCTAATGATTAGTTCACTATTTGATGTACCTTATATACCTCAATGAATTATGTCAGCTAAAATAGATGTGTAGCTAATGTTTGACTATCAAAATAATTTTCGTGCAACCCCCTTTTACTTTTATCGCTTTAACGTAAAAATTGCAGCTAATTATATTTAGTAACTACAGGCAACCGAATCAAGCTGTAAAATAATCAAAATAATAAAAAAATAATAATAATAATAAATATCACTATAATGTCCCAATGATCACTTTAATAAATGGGTAAAGTGGTAAAAATGCTTTATGCATGTTTACTCTGATTAGCAATAGAATTACTTATATGAAGAAAACCACAGATACTATTATGTGTTTGTTTGATTTCTCAAGATACATGATGGCTTTATTGTCAAAATATGTGGACAACATGTCATTTATTAAATAAAATTTAACTTGTTTTATACTCAAAGAATTTTTTAAGTGGTCTCTTGTATTATAATTCTGAAATAGCATATTTCAGGTATTTCCCCAAATAAAGACGCTTTGCGAACAATTTTAACACTGTTTTGCCTAAATTTCATAGGAATAATACATTTTGTGCAAGTAAGCTCTCCATTTAAAGGCAAATTCCAGACTTTGAAAAAAAGTAGGGATTTTTAGTGGCAAATGCTCTACCTGTAAAAAAATTAAGATATATTTAATTTGTTTAAAAAAAAAACCAAATATGCAACACAATTGCAAGAAAGGCAAAAATGAACATTAGACACGCAAGGAAAACAAGTGATCCATAAATCGTTGTGAGTTTTTAAGAAAACATTAAAACACAATTGCTCAAGAGAAATATCTCTGATAAGGAAAACCCCCTTTATCCTGGAATAGGAAAAACAGGCAGATAAAACACTCTACAAATGAAGGATGTGGAGATAGAGAATATCATTCAAGTCGAAGTCCATAAAACAACCCCGTAGAGGTAAGATGAGGTGTATGTCAAAACATCCTGACACAATATGTTCACATGGAGATGAAAAAAAAATGTTCTGTTTTTCATTTTATTTTGCTAATGTCCTTAAACAAAAACGAAAATTTATGCTGTCACAAGAATGTAAAATTAATAATGTAATAAGCATCCATGTCAGATTAACTTCCCCATCATTTTTTTGGCTAGCAAATTCTACTGCCTATCAACCTGCTAACGAAATGGATGTGTATTGCCGAATAGTACAGTTTGTTCTAATTTAAATGGGTTTGTTATTTCCCTTTTTTCTGAATACATGTAATTGTTTCAGGTGAATTTACTAGATCTTTGAAGTGTGGAAATAGCACAAACTACTTTATGCGGTAATGGTAATTTTCACCTAATATAAAAATTTTTAGGAGAAAAATATAATGATTTTTTAAAGCAAAGTGATATCTGCAGACTTCAAAGCACCAAATAATTTCATCAGACATGACTTCATATGTTTGACATAACTTGTTTTGACGTAAGTTTTAAACGTTCATGATTTCTACAGAAAATGGAGTATATTACAATAAATTACGTAAAATTTTAGAAAATTTAAAAAGAAAAAAGCACAAGTCTGATCAAGCTCATTTTTTTGCTATAATGAGTAGAAGATAATATCAATGAAAGGTTAGTCTTGAGCAATCCTTTTTTTTATAATATTATAGTAAAAAAGTAAGTAAACTTTGTATGCTTTTCCCCTTTTTAAATAAATATCCAATAGTTGTTAAGTCATAAAAACAAAAAGTGTCAATAACCTGCATTAATATATTAAAACATTGATGTTTTTGTTGATTTAGAATTTGAATGCATATTGTTCGTTATTTCAAATGACAATGTAAATTTGTCTGTTCATTTCAATAACTTGTTTTTTGTAGTGTTTAATTTTAAAACTCAATGTTCAGTAAAACATACCCCAAAGTTTCCCTATACTCTGATTCCAATGTGACGAAAAATTATCTGTCCGAACTTTTCTCCCTCGTTATACGTATAGGAATCGTCATATTTTTAATTTTCTTTTCTGGAACTGCAGCTGGAAACTCTGGTACACTTGATATAATCCAAAAACCAGAGTCCTTGCCAAATCATAAACCCCTACAGTGAAGTTAAAAGCTTTTTAGAACCCGTTTGCAAGATATTACAATATCAATAATTTAACCCTAAAAAGTACAGAAATATACTATTTTTTTTGGGGGGGGGTTTTTTTCATAACATTTCACACTGTGTATAAAAATTTAAATTGAGGGTTTACGTAAAAATTATCACTTTAACTGCTTTTATTATCCCCCTCTTTCTAAATGCATGGTACATGTATAGCAAAAGTGAGTCAAACTGATTACTGACGTAAAAATCCGAATTTTTATATAACATTAAATAAATAAAATAAACATTCACAACATTGAAGCTGTAGAGACTCCTGATCGTTTTATAAAACAGAAAAATTGATACAATTGCAGAACATAAACAAAATATTACACACGCTCTCTTACAAACCTTTTGAATGTCCATAGTTTTGTCCTGCATTTTCATTTGGAGGTTGGTCATTGTACTTTCCGGAAGTACGAAGCATACTGGACTGAACATAATAATTACACACTTTGACAAAAGCGACATTTTTAGCGGTTTAGAAATTAATTAGTACTATATATTATGACAATAATAACACAAAAAGAAATCGAATACTTCATTATTATTTTATTATTTTTTGCATCGAATACTGAAACGGAAAAGAAATTCAACATCATATTTTACGGGTGGGGGTGTTATTATATATATAAAATATAGTTTTGTATTTTAAAAGTATGGATGCCTTTTTTTAAATATCGGTTATTTAACGGATAAAAAATTATAACCCTTTACAGTAGGTTTGGGTCATCCTAAATCAACAAATATTGATTGTGTAAAAAAAACAACTATTTGCAATAATATAAAGTTAAAATGGTAATTAACTATTTATCGTCAGGGAAGCAAAATGGGCTATGTACTCATTTCAATTGCTTTATCCGGTAATTTCAAAATCAACATAAATGTTAAATGAGGACAAATTCAAACTTAACTATATCTATCTCTATATATAAAATTATGGAAATTCACACCCGCCGTGTGCTTATTGCCATGATTAGGAAATAACGAAATCTGTCGTCAATTCAGTGTATAAATAATGGACTAACAATTGGTATGAAAAAAAGTAGTAGCATTTGACTTAATGATAAATTAGAATTGCTGATAAGGTCATTGTATCGACATAGAACTTACGAAATGATGACTTTTAAAGGGACTGCTTTTTCATCAATTTGCTTGTCAATAATTTACCTTTTTAAATTTTATACGTAGAGCATCCTCTTGCGTGTCGAATCAACTGAGATATATATACTCTGAATGCAGGCGATGAAGGTATATTGCTGCATAAGTAAGGGAAGTTGACAGAAAAGTTTAAGCCATCACGTTTATCATATATCTTAGTTGTTAGACTACCATTAGTGTCTTTTTCAAGTAATATATCCAAGTGTGAAGCAGACTTTTACAGTCTCGTTATGCATTATCATTTTTTTTTGGTTTGAAACCATAAGATATGAAATTCAAATATTTGTAGCAGTTCATTATGATATTAAAAAAACAGAATAGATATTAAGAAAAGCAAATTTATAGTTTTCCAAAAAAGGAAACTTTTTGCAGAGAAAGACAGTAGTCCAGAGAGTAGCTCTAAATTTTAGGGAGAAGTCCTGAGGAAAACAATCACATACATGTAAATGTATCAGAAATATAAACAGTTTTTTCGTATTATTTGAAATAGAGAGGATCAATATAGAGTAATAACACAATTTCTGTTCGCCAAATAACTGACTTTTAACTGTTAAAGATGCCAAAACATTTCACAAAAAATATACTAGTATTCATATAATATCCACTTTCACATCCAAAAAAATACTGTCTACAAAGCATAACCAACAAAAATACACTTTCATTAAATATAAAGATATTTTGCAATGTTTACCAAACATAAAAAATATATGTATAAGCATAAGATTTACCTTGCTATACAAAGGAAGAAGTGTTTGAAATACAGGATTTGCTTTTGTACTTTGGATGTCCCTGTTGTAATGAGAAAATTTCGGTGATGTTTGATGGAATCCATATAAAAGTATTCTGATCCCGTAGTGTTGAAGGTGTGTTTTAATTCTGGTACTTTATACACAATAAACCTATAATACATGTAAACATTGGGTTACATAGTATCTCTGTACATAGTACCAAGGTATTATTAAGTAAACAGCAACGTTGCAAATGACTTTAAAAAAACTTTTAAAATGGATATTAATTTATGCTAACAACGTAACTTAATTAAAGGTACAGTGAGCACTATCCTAACTTAATGATACTCTGCCACCCATATAAATTTAATGGCAGTATCCATGTTCTGCTATGGGAAACCCAAAACAATGTGTCGAATCAAAAAGTAAATTAAAAGGTGATAATTGCCAATATGTAATGAAGATTCTGTGAAAGTTTCATCAAATTTCATATAGTGGTAAATGAAAAGTTGCTGATAAGAGATAGGTATAAAATAAGCTTAACAGACAGACAGACGGACGCCATCCCGATTAATAGATACAACTCCCTGTTTTCAAGATGAGAAAAAATAATAATTTAAACTTTTTCTAGATTGCTTTACTTTTACCGCAACTTTCAAAAGACAAATTGCTATTTCCAAGTCATCAAAATTTATCCTTGTATCTAGAATCTACGACCGGTATGGCTGATATTAAGCTATTCGAGGCTAAAGTGATACTTCAAGAAAACCCTAAGCGTCTTCCAGGTGGTTCACTAAAAAAAACCTATAGTTAACTATTGTCAACTATATTTAACTACAGTTAACTATAGTTGACTGTAGAAAATCAAAGTGTTATAGTTTTCGACAAGGTTTTTCAAAGTACCCCCTTGCTTGTCGTAAAAGGCGACTAAATGGGGCGGTCCTTCGGATGAGACCGTATAAACCGAGGCCCCGTGTCACAGCAGGTGTGGCACGTTAAAGATTTCTCCCTGCTCAATGGCCCTGAGTGCCGAGCATAGGCCTAAATTTGCAGCCCTTCACCGGCAATGGTGACGTCTCCATATCAGTGAAATATTCTGGAAAGGGACATTAAACAGTATACAATCAATCAATCAATCAAAGTTTCAAAGTTTTCAATAAAGTTTTTTAAATTGTCAAAGTTTTCATCAAAGTTTTTTTGAAAGTGTCAAATTTTTCGTTAAAGTTTTTTTGAAAGTGTCAAAGTTTTCGTTAAAGTTTTTCAAAGTGTCAAAGTTTTTGCCAAAGTTTTTCAAAGTGTCAAAGTTTTCACCAAAGTTTTTCAAAGTGTCAAAGTTTTCGATAAAGTTTTTCAAAGTATCAAAGTTTTCGATAAAGTTTTTTGAAGTGTCAAAGTTTTCGATAAAGTTTTTCCAAGTGTCAAAGTTTTAGATAATTTTTTTCAAAGTGTCAAGGTTTTCGAGAAACTTTTACAAAGTGTCAAAGTTTTCGATTAAGTTTTCGAAGTGTCAATGTTTTCGAGAAACTTTAACAAAGTGTCAAAGTTTTCGATAAAGTTTTTCAAAGTGTTAGAGTATCCAAGTTTTTGATAAAGTTTTTCAAAGTGTCAAAGATATCACTATAAATAACTTTAGTAAACTATAGTTAACTATAGAATTTTTTGTTAGGGTTGGTAAACGATATCAATTCCTAGGAGATACGTCGTATTATTCGAAGTTCTTTGCCTATGCCTAGACAAAGTGGAGCTCATGTAACTTCTGTATTTTCTGTTAATTAATACGACTCTTAAGCGCAATTTAATAACCGTATTTCTCAGCAGTTTAACTGTTTTTATATGTTACAAAAAGCTGACTTTGAAATCTAGCATCATGAAAAATACATCCCAACCCAAGTTTCAGTCTCAGACCGTACGTTCAAAAATATATTTTCTTTCCAATAGTACATCTCGAAAAAAATTAAGACAAGGGTTAAAAATGTGCAAAACACTCGTGTTTAAGAAGTCAATTTACAGACTTCAATCAAATAGTATCAGAGAAAACTCGATTAATTCAAACTGTAAAAATATCAAAAGTTGAACCAAGCATATCTAACTTTAATCGGTGACACGGGACCTACGTTTTTAAGGTCATATCCGAAAGACCAGTGACTTTCACTTCTAGTGCCGAGCGCTTGGCGAAGGAACAGTCACTACCTATGTTTACGTCTTAGGTATGACGCGGCGATCGAGAATCGAACCCGGGCCTCCCGATCACGAAGCGAACGCTCTACCACTAGGCTACCGTGACCGGTTTTATTGCGAGAAGAATATGAGATTAATTAATGAATGAAGTTTATTACAACTAATGTTATCCGATATAATATAACTAGGGGCAGTCTACGCTTTATAAACCGGAAAATGGCTTCGAATTGAGCACTATTTAAAAAGTAACGTCAAGTGGAGTGATAAGTTTTTGACGTAACTCATTGTGACGTAGGCAAGTTATGTTATACAAAATGGATTAAATCTTTTTTTCCCAATCAAATGACGCTAAATAGCTAAGAGCCCATATGAGCTCTTAAAGTGCGCAGATCTGTATATAAGAAATAGAGCAATATGATCTACCATCTCCATTTCCACTTAATACAATACGAAGTCTTAAATACAATACAAAGTCTAAAATTATTCACCATGTGTGCTTGTGTGTGTGTGTTTGGTCTGATTTATACTTTAATTTACTTATTTAATTTTTTCTATGTGAGAAAAGGGTGCATCGTTGCACCATTACCAATCAACCTTACCAGTCTACAATTCTGTTCGACGGAGACTTGCATGTAATTGAACAGGAACAGTATTCTCCACGTCCAATAATGAAGACGAGCATGAAAATATATCTATGATTGTTCATATCTGCCTCCATTTCTGAAATGAAAGTTATGAAAATTTTTTTTCTCTCTGCATTTTATACCATTGACTTAAAAATTGTCTTACAAACTACATATCACATGACATTTAGGAGATTTAAGACACTATATTTTTTTGTCACAATAAAGCAGATTCCGGGGTTGTGAAAAAGTCATTTAGAGGTGTTGCATGGTGTTTTCTTGGGTTCTGCAAGTTATCGTGTCTCGAGTTTAAAGAAGGGTGTAAATCGTATGCAACAGCTTTGGGGTGTAAGGATAACAAGGATCTTACAAATGCAGCAGCAGATTTCTATAATGAGCACTTTGGATGGTTTGATAAGTTTTCCGCATAATTCATTGTCTTTAAGGAATATACGATCCTTAGTTTTTCCAGAAAACGTGCAATGCGATAAATTGACTACTACCAATAATCTATTGATTTATTTGAAATGTGTGCCAAGTGAACCAGGATTTGTGTACTTAAAAATTGCATACATTGCTGTGAATGGAATTATACTCAATGAGGATTTTTGTTTAGCTTTTTGTTGCCATAAGCTCACGTTTTGTTAGTTTTATTATTTTGTATATAATCAAGACCATAGCTGAAAAGCAAGGACAATCTTTGCAGTTAGGATTGCTTCACTTGGCTCTTCTCAGGAAAAGTATTAGTTCCACGTATTTTTGTAACTTAGAATCTTAACTTAATTTTCAAACTTTTAAGCTGGTAATTTTAACTTTCATTTAGGCATATCTAACTTTAATCGTTGATTTTGGCAATTTAAGAAGAGCAGTCGGGGCTAAAGGAAATTTGGTATGAAACTCTTTTAATTCCAAATTCTGCTAATAAATAAATGTACATTGAAATAAATGGTGAGCAATTTCAATGTCATTTTCATGTTTTAAACTTGATCTTCACCGTGATCTCACAAATAGCTTTCAACTTTTGATTCGAACTTCTCATATTTCTTTTGATCATTAGTATAATTTTATAGAGAATATCTTCATACATCCCCTTATATGACAAGATTTCAACCTAGTTTATTAGTTATCGAAAAATTAATTTTGATTTGTTTGAATGAATTTAAGCTGTAAAAGGACTTTAATGTGGTATTTTATAAGAAGGATTAATCCACTGCTTTATAACCCAGCGCACTGGGACTGATCTATGGGACCGCTAGGACGGCTTAGGGTCTGCTCTGGGATGACTTAAATTTGGGACATATCTGAAACTGCTTTGAGACTGCTCTGTGCCGGTAGTGGCAGTCCGTAAGCAGTCAATTGGTTCTGGATTGTACTGTATTTCATGATTATGCATGATTGCGACACATGGTAAGAATGCTAGTGTCCATAGCACTCTATACAGGGGACATTTTACCAACGTTTCATTTTCGCCTATTACGCTCTACCCTCATTTGGGCGAGTTAAAAAACGGGGCGAATTAAAAAATTACCGCATGATTTCTTAAATAAATTCATGATTAAGCGAATTTAAAACGGGAAAAAATTGTCTGCAAGTGTGAAAGGGCGAAAAGACAAAGGGCAAAAAATAACATTGTATACAGTAACCATGTCAAGCCGTAAACGAAAAAATATATGATTGAAAAATATCTAACTAACTGAACCCTTGAAAGTTACGGCCTAAATGTTTAAATGATTGAGCAATCAATTGTCAAAGCTATCGAATGTTTTAATACATTCAAATAAGTGGTCTTTATTTAAATGTAAGATATTTCATTGTTTATTGGCGTATTTTAAATAAGCTAGGGCAATGCACATATTAAGATTTGACATCTATACAGTAGATTAACTTGCCTCTCACAAAAAAGCATGGATTTTTTTTTTTGATAATAATACTGTATTGAATGATATTATGCTGCAAACCCACATGACATAACTAATGTACCCCGTCCACGTGACCTACCTACTATAAATTAAACTTACACGAAATTTACCTACCATATATCATCAATATATATGTTTTTATTTGAGGATGAAAGCAAAGGACTACATACTCCTATTGCATATCGTTTGGTTTTCAATTTTCATATTCTTGTGATCATTCTTTAAATTATAATAAGAAAAAAGGCATTGCTCAATGTACAAAAGAAAAAAAGCAGTCTGTATTTAGTATCATTGTTATTGTCCTTTTCTTTTTTCTCTAAACATTTTTGCAGAAAGTTATCTATTCCATCAAAACGTATATAATCTTAAATTTTACTTCAAGCAATTTATGCACATTGGAATGTTCCTTGTATAAGAATTATCGTATTTGCAGTCTCCTTTGAAATATTTGGCGATGCCACATAAGAAGAGACAAATACAAAAATATTGGAGCTAACCAACACACATCTACTTTTCACAGCGTCATATAAAAGAAACTGCAAAACGGCGCTTGACTACTAAGCTTATATTGTAACCACGCACGAATTTCATTAAGCATTTACGCTTCTAAGAATCCTTTGCTTTTAATTAGATTTTATAAAAAACAAAATGCTTGTAACAATAAAAAGACTGATAAGATTTCTTTAAGCTCACCTTTTCCTCCACTGATACTTTATTCTTTGAGGAATGAGTTAAACTTCCGGTGATTTAGGATTTATACAGTTTTGCTACATTTCTTGGGAAGATTACCCTTCTAAAAATCAGAACAAAGAATTAAAGGACAATCATTCAGCAGTTCTATTTAAGGGTTCTATTGTCGAATTTTGTTCGTGGAAATCTTTCTTCCAAAACAAAAGAGCTTATATCAAACCAAGGTCATCATTCAAAATGTTAAATAACATTCGTGATCCAAAAATATCATAACATCGAACAATGCAGAGGAAAGAAAATAGGAAAATCCTCTTTAGCGTGCTGGTTAGGATTGTGGCGGTTGAGCTTGGGTGGGGATGGTGTTCAATTTCTGTCACTATCAATACTTCTACATTACTCTAAATTGACTATACGACTGCAACAAAATTTTCGGATTTCCATTTTACATTTTGTGTATACTGTTATGACTACATACATGTGTATAGTACTTGGGGAGACTGGATATAAAAACAGAACGTTCATACACAGAAGAGGCGCATGCGTTCAACATGAAATGTACAAGTTCCACAATTTGAATGGGTCTATTGTGCTTTAAGTGGACTAAATATGTTTATGTCAGTTTTTTCCCTCATTCATTTTCACAAAACTAACCTAAATCAAAGTGAAATTGAAATGGAAAATGGAAATTGAATACATTAAAAGAAGGGAAAGTTACATTTGTATGCATAGGAGGTAGAGGGAATAAAAAAAAATATGTTGCCTCTGATATAGAAATTGTCAGAGTAATGTTTTACCGCAACTAAGACACCGTTAGTCTTGATTTATTAAAATAGAAAAAAAGTCATTCATATAATGTAATTAAGTTTGAAAGTTCAATCAGGTCTAAAAATATTTTTTTTCCTAAATGACAGTTTTATCAAAGACCTCCAACTAAAAAAAATGTTAAAAATGTTAAAATACTAGTATCTGTTCTGAGTTCTAGTATCTTTTAAAGTTTAATTTGAACCTTCCAGGATAGTATTTTGACTATTTTCACATACGTACCTAGTAGAGGTAGGTCAAATAATATTTGTCTATGGACACTTGGGTGTTTTTGGGAAAATAGGTCAAAATCAATCATGAGATTGATAAACCTGGTATATTTTTTCGAGCAATAAAAAGAATGATATAAAATGCCTATATCTTAGTTCTTAGGAAATAACGTGTACCAGACGTACAAAACAGACAGTCACCTGTAAATTTGATCCCTTTAGTGACTCACTGCCTTGCAGCCTAAACAAAAAGCGACTCAGCGACAAATTCGTATCAGTATCGTTTTCAGTAAAAATATATAAGATGTAAAGATGTAAGGATCAAATATAAAAATGTATTATTTGCAGCTACAGCATATAAAATTGTTGTCTTTTCTCCATATTTAATTTTTGGTCACCTGAGTAAACCTATGTGATCTATTGGTATCTGTTTTTATGCATCTAGCGTCGTTTGTCAACATTTGTACACTTTCATCTTCTTCTTTACAACCGCTCGACCAATTCAGACAAATTTAACACAAAACATCTAGGAGTGAAGTAAAACTATACTTATTACTTTTTTGGGCCCTGTCACGCTGGGGTTTGAAGGATTAGGTAAAGACCACTAAGATTAATGCAACCTTTAGCACTTTCCTCTTTCCTCTGGACATGAAACAGTTAAACACTTAGTATGAATGTATTAAGCATTGAGTTATCTATATGAATTGTGACATTCATGGCCCAGGGTTTGGGATTCTAGGATATGTGTTTGGGTTATGTAGATTATATAGTGAAAATGGTTTATTTCTTTATTTCTTCTTTCCTTTTGAAAGGTGTTTTCTCAAGTTTGGAAAATGAAACAAGTCAAACGGCGTAAGATCTGACAATTATCGCTAATTTGAAAAAATAACTTTCTGTTTATCTCAAAATTCTCCTTTACTTTTCAGAGCGTGTGGGATTGGATGCCGTCTTGAAGAAATTTAATGTAGTGGATTCCTATTCTGGTTCCTTCCTCTCATTAACATTTTGATTTTTTGCAAAGTATTTGCTTTCTAGACTCCCCTCCGGAAATTAAATTGGCACACCGAATACAATAAGATCACTAGTATCAAGAAAATTCCATATTTATCTGTTTTTGTGCTCTTGCAATTTTTTTCTGTTCCCTGACCTTCGTTGAGATTGCCAAGTACTAGTACATCTTATTTTAACTTTTCTTTTAAGGGTTTCAAGCAATAGATTTATGTTTCATTATATGCTTGAATTTAAAACCAGTGTATATATCAACAAATTATTGATATTTTTAAATAATTGTTTAGATATTCTTACACGCTGTCGTTTCAATCATATTTAAAGACATAGGGTGACCTTTGAGCACTGGACATTTTTACTGTCAAATATCTTTAAAACTATGTGAACTACTCCCGAAATGATGTCAAATTCGCTTTGTGTTTTATAGTCAATAATTCATCATTAGTGATTATTTGTTAAAATTTGGCAAACAGTACATTAGGTGTTAAATGTTTTTGTTTGCAAGGACGGTATCCATTTTTAATACCAATTATATAATTTTTTCATTGAAATATACCTGTTTATTTGTAGACCTATAAAATAGACATTGATTGCCGTAAATTTTACATATTTCAGTGATATTTCTTTGGAATCTTGACAAGTTATACAGCCAATTTATTGAAGCGTTTAATGTCATTCTAGTTGATTCTTTAATGAAACGATTTCACTCTAGTTAATTGATTCGTTACCATTCATTTTAACGCAGTTTCTTGAATGGCCCGTTTTTTTTTATCTTCTCCCAATGAAACTATGTGATATTAGGTGATCTGTTATAGATTTATTAAAGATTGAATAATGAAAGAAAGTTAATGTTGATGCCATTTGATATTTGTATTGTATGTCAAAGAGTCCAGGGCATTGTTTTTTTTAAAGCCCTCGAGAACCGTGAGAAATTTAATCTAAATCATCGTTCACTCTTTAAATCTTTAAATGTCTTTTAGATTTGCAAACATGATCTATGCGAAAATAAACTGGTATTTTAAATTTGAATACAAATAAGCAACCTATAGCTACTGAATTATTTAAATCGGTCAAAATAAAAAAAAAGACTGCGTCCTTTTATTAAAAAAATATGTTCTTTATATCACCGGCAATATATATGTTAAGTATTTATGCGGTCACTGCCGCATTCTGTGTAATAATAATGGTTTTTTTTTTAAATAAAGACGAAGAATTCAAGGACAATCTTGTTTATTAACTGTTATAAACTGTCCTATTTTGAGAACTTTTTTCGTGGAAATCTTGCATTCAAAAAATAAGAAATATATCAAATTTAGGATCTTTAAATTGTTACTTTTTTGTTCATGTCCTAAATACTGCACAAAGTGATTTAATTCAAGCAGTGTTCATAATGTATTAAATTCAGATATACTATCAATAGAAACGCAGTTTGGAAATATTCCCAATACTTTTGGCGTGTCAGAGCTGGAAATGACTGTTCTAAAAGAATTGATTCGAATGGGTCAATGAATTAGTTATATCAAATGTATTTTTACCTCAGGCGTTGAAAGAATTAAATATTGCAGTTCGTTAATTTTAAGGTAGCCAACCAATTTTAGCCTCATATCCAATTGAACTGAACGTATAATTACATATGTGGGCTGAATTATCGGATCCGTATATTCAGACATATTTTTTTGTTTTAGTATTTCCATATTGATTCAGGATTATAACAGTGTACCAGTTGGTAGGGGATGCTAACTCCTTCAGGACACATAATCGCACCTCTGCTGTTTTGGTCGGCTCCTATTTCATATTGTTTCATGGACTTTTTATCTTGAATACTGTTTTATTTTTCCATATGTTTCATCATTGCATTAAATAAAAGCATCATAGATTTGTGATGTTAAAATTCAGTGGCTAAATTCTGTAAGCTAATATCTAAAATATCAAATATCAAAAGGTTACGTGTTGATGACTTTTCATTAGACGAAGTTTGGTTGAGCAGGTTTTTTTAAAGAAAAATTCACAAGCAGTTATTTTTTGGCATTTTTTTTTAAGTGCAAATTTGCATCTTCTATAGATTCATAATCATGTTTTGCACGTGTCTTAAAATATATTATATGACACCCTATCTCTGTGTAAAGAGGCAATGTTATCGTTGTTTACTTGTGTTTTTCATTTTTGATAGTAAATTGTGAAATATGTCCCTAATGAAAATGTCTTAAAAATGCAAGGAAGACTTATATCAGATCCAACCATGAAGGGATTATAGTTACGGGGGAATAAACCTGCTTCAAAATATAGGACATATCTAGAATATTTCACTAGCTGGTAGTTGCATCCCTAGATGCATCATCTATGCATTTGCATGTGCCGTAGTTATCCAAAAAAGAACCAACTGCAAAATATTTTACCTGACAGTAGTTACCGAAATAAAAAAACAATGTATTTTGCACAAGTTAATAACAAATACATTTCTTAAAAGATGATTACACGGACTTTTTTATTAGCATTTCTTGAATGACAAAAAGATAAATTGCACACTCCCTGCTCAATGCACAACCACGCCATAATCTTACATATCAACAGTGCACTGTAATTCAGGTATATTACCTCTTACGACGCAGATAATAAAACATTGAAAATAAACATGCTTATCATATAATGAAAAAATCACTTTCTCTGATTGGATGACATCCAAAATTGTAAAAAAAAAAAAAAAAAAAAAAAAAAACAATTGCTTTATGCTCACATAAACATTACCTCCTTATTAAACATGCAAAAAGCTAGATGTTGGAGTCTACCTTTTAAATTGGGCAGTATTGTAATTGAAAATGTATGTTATGCGAAACTACTTGTTGTTTACATTCACAGGTGTCTAACATGGTCTGAGTATGTTGAAATTTTATCGAAAACACATTCATGAAATATGTCTTTTGTCTAGATTAAAATCGTAATAATTACATAATTTTCGTGTTATATACCATTTAGAGCAATGTTTTTTTTTTCTCATTTTACGTATTCCGAATAAAAATGATAATGAAAGAGTTAATGTATCCCCCGCATTTTCAAACATCCGTTTCTATGGTTACTGGCATGCATTTTCTATTATAGATTTTATAAATATTTTTATTAAAACAACTCAACAAGTGTCTTTATTCTCATTTATTATTTTCAACCATTTTCACAAAAAAAAAATGAAATATGAAGGAATTCCACACACTTTTTGTTCAACCCCCGTAATTTGGTAAAAGCTTGAACAATTCCAATGCACAGTGTAACACTTTATTCATTTTTCCTATCTAAGGGTCTTATACCCTTGGTATAAAAAATTATACCGAGTGTAATTCGTTTTATACCATTGTTCAGTTCAACGACAAGCATCTGTTTCATTGTTAATTCGCTGAACATATTAATATGGTGCAAAGCGTATTAATTAAGGTGTTAGTACAACTAATGCCCCTGCATTGATTAACATTTCTGAATAACGAAATAAGGATAAACAACTTGCCCTAGTTAGGTCTTTCCACCTTTCTGTGGAAAGACCTATTGAAGTTGTTCTTTTTATTATTAGGTCTTTCCACCTTTCTGTGGAAAGACCTATTGAAATTGTTCTGTTTATTAGGTCTTTCCCAGCTTTCTCTGGAAAGACTATAAACAGAACAATTTCAAATAGGTCTCTCCACAGAAAGGTGGAAAGATCTAATAATAAACAGAACTCTCTGGAAAGACCTCTTGAAATGCTTATGTTTCTTATTAGGTCTTTCCACCTTTCTGTGGAAAGACCTATTGATATTCTTTCTGTTTCTTTTTTCCATATTTTTTATTAGGTCTTTCCAGCTTTCTCTGGAAAGACCTATTGATATCCTTCTGTTTCTTCTTTTCCTTATTTTTTATTATTTTTCCGCCATGTGATTTTGAGTTTCAAGATTTATCGTAAAGATTTTTAGTCGATAAGAATGTACTCTGTAAAAGATTTTTGCAGTTGACCCTGTGTATATGAACTTTGACCCCTTTCGGAGTTACAACCCCTTTTGCAATAAAAGCTTGTTATCGCTACTCCTCCGAAACCATCTCAACCGCAGAGATTCCAAACCTTTATTAATGTTTATAACTGATTTAGTAGACTCTCCAGTCAAACATTGTGAAAGGATTCGTAAACTCCTATTATGAAATATTGCCCCTGAATGTTTGCAATGTTTACAAATATCAAGAACTTTTCTAAATCGACAATGCATAGAGACATGGGGCCAACTGCTAAAGATTTCTTGACCTTTGACCTTAAAATCTAGGTCAAGGTCAAAGGTCAAGGTCATTCAAAATATGTAAAATTTAGCATTTATTATAGCTCTTTTGTTCTTAAGCCAAATTCTAAACTTCTTTGCATCTTAAGTATGTACTCTTAAAACCATTTCAGAGATTCCATGCTTTTCCCCTAAGATTGAACCCTCTAAAAGTAAATGCCCCTTTCAATGTAGACCCTTGTTATCGCTACTCCTCCGAAACCGTAAACCGTAGAAGTACAAAACCTTCAACAATGTCAGCAACTAATTAAGTACACTTCAAATTCTATTAGTGCGAAAGAATTCGTAAACATTTTAAGTAGTTATTGCCCCTGGCAGTTTATGAAGAACTAAAAACTTCTTATCGACAAGTCGTAAAGACATGGGCCCAACTGCATGAAATCTTTTGACCTTCGACCTTAAATATCAGGTCAAGGTCAAAGGTCAAGGTCATTGGGAAAGTATCAAAATTGCTTCTTTACCGGGTTTTAGTTAAAATGACCTTGACCTTTGACCTTGATATTTGACCTTGACATTTGAACTTTGACCTTTTCTCAAAAGTTTAAAAAGATATATTCATTATCTTTACCTAGATTCAGATTCAAGTGTAAAACTCAAATTTATAAGTGCTTTTTTGGGGGGGGGATGACCTTGACCTTTGACCTTGATAAATGACCTTGACCTTTGACCCAAAGGTCACAATCAAGCTTAAGTATGTGGAGGTATTCATAACTCTCACGTCAACAAACACTAAATAATACACCCCCCCCCCCGATTTCTCTAAAAAAAAATCAATAGCGGCATCGAAAATTTTTCTACAACTCAAAAGACATCACAGATCAAGATAAAATTCACTTTAGCATGTAGAAGACACCTCAAAGAAAGTGCCCTGAGAGTTTTACGGTGAGTCTCTTAAGTACAATTAAATTCTTCTGAATATCGGCGAAATCTACATGTTTTTTTCTGTCTGAAATTTAATTGTTGCTGAGTATAAAAATTAATTAAAGATTGTATTGGACATTTCTTCGATTGTTGTTAATATCACTCGATTCTCCTGCTTAATACGATATTTCGATACCAATATTCTTGCTTTCTTTAGTATGTGGAATTTATTTCAATTTTATTTAGATTTAATATAGTTGGAATGAATCTCGAAAATTGCGATTTTTCCTGTCAAATAAATTTCCACGCTCTCAATGACACCTTTTTTTCCCCCCTGAGATGCATGTTTCAAGTTTAATCTATGCTGGTAACTATGAATTCAATTCAAATAGAAATGATTATTAAATCTTACCCATGAGTTTACCATATCTGTCAAAACGAACGCGGCCTTTTTCAAATACATAAATTGCTACGCAACCTCAAATGCATGTATCTCCGTTAATATCAATATCAAAATTGTAATCGGACCCTATCCCTTACATTTTAACTCGAAAACAATGTCATTCAAACTCACAAATACACCCAAGAGCTTGTCAGATGTTTATTAACTGGAACTCTTTGACTGGTCAATGAATCAAGGGAATCCGGTAACTTTAATTCGACAATAATGCTAGACAATATCAACGGAACCCGTGGTGTAGTGGTTAGAGCGCTCGCCTGCTAATCAGGGGGTCCAGGGATCGAATCCTGCTGGAGTGCCTTTTTTTTGTTAACTTTTTTTTTTTTGGCGTTTTTCTTCTTTTTTTTCAACCCAGATGACACGGAAACACTTAAAAATCTGGAAGACCTCTTATTGTTCGATGAACAATAAGTCTCCTAGTTATTTTTCCGCCGTGTGATTTTGAGTATCAAGATTGATCGAAAAGATTTTTATTTCATAAGAATGTACTCCATAAAAGATTTTTGCAGTTGACCCTGCGTAAATGAACTATGACCCCTTTCGGAGTTATTACCCCTTTCGCAAAAAAGCTTGTTACATGTATCGATACTCCTTTAAAACCGTAAACCGTAGAGGAATGAAACCATCACTAATGTCTTTGACTAATTAAGTAGACACTTTATTGATACATTGCAAAAGTATTCGTCAATCCCTTCACTGAGTTATTGCCCCTAAATTTTACAAAATATTAAAAAAATAGAAAACCAGAAGTCGTAGAGACATGGGACTAACTGCAGAGCATTCATGACCTTTGACCTTGTATTTAATGAAAAGGTCAAAGGTCAAGGTCATTCTAAAACTGAGAAATTAAGCTCTTTTTTATATCTCTTTTGTCTTTAAACATATACTGTATGCCTTTGCATCATTGATATCTACTTTTAAAACTATTCCAAAAATTTCACTTGTCCCCTAAGATTGACCCTCTCAAAAGTTATTGCCCTTTGTGCGAAAAAACCTAGTTATCGCTACTCCTCCAAAACCATAAACCATAGAGTCATGAAACTTTCTTTCATGTCTTAAGGGTCTTAAGATACAACTACAATTTATTATTGCGGAAGGATCTGATGACCCCTTATATGAGTTATCGCCCTTTAATGCAGAGGCGCTTACTTTAAACATTGTATCTTTTAAATATAAGTCGTAGAGACATGAGTCAATTGCAATATGATCCTTCCCTTTGACCTTAAAATTTATTAATTTCAAAGGTCAAGGTCATTAAAATTGAAAATTAAGCTGCTTTTATATCTTTTTAGTCTTTTAATATATACAATTGTCTTTGCATCAGTAAATGTCTTTTAAAACTATTACAGAGATTTCATTGTTGTCCCTGAAGATTGACCCTTTTTAAAGTTATTGCCCTCTTTGTTAACAACCCTGTTATGCTCTCCTTAGAAACCCTTCAACGTAGAGACACCAAACCTTCACTAAAGTCTAAAGGGTTTTGCACATCTTCATTGTATAAGTGCGAAAGGATCTGATGACCCCTTATATGAGTTATTGCCCTTTAACTTCTTTGCAC
The DNA here is from genome assembly GCF_032062105.1 of Saccostrea cuccullata. NCBI lineage: Eukaryota > Metazoa > Mollusca > Bivalvia > Ostreida > Ostreidae > Saccostrea > Saccostrea cuccullata. The sequence continues at coordinate 2,551 of NW_026924087.1, read as the reverse complement.
TTAATTTTTAACCTTATAACTTTAGAAATAAAAGTCGTAGAAGCATGAAATGTTTTGCAATGTGACTCTTGACCTTTAACCTTGAAAATTTTTTTAAAGGGTCAAAGTTCAAGGTATTTCAAAATATTTTAAAACTTTCCATTTTTTTATCCTTTAAGCCACTTTTGGAATCTTCTTTATGGTATTTAAGGAGTTAGATACAAAACAAAATTGAAATTCAGAGAAGGTGGAAAAACCCTTTTTGTTCTGTGAACAATAAGTCTCCTAGTTATTGTTATTATTTTTCTGTTAAGGACTTTTGATCGGAAAGACTTATCAAAAAACTTTTTGCTTCATGATACTTGACATCAAAAGTTATTTCAAAAAACAACCCAAAGTATATAACCTATGATCCCTTTCGGAGTTCTCTCCCTTTGTGAGAAAAACCATTGTTATTGCTACTCCTCCAAAACCGTAAACCGCAGAGATTCCAAATCTTTATTAATGTCTACAACTAATTACATAAACTCTTCAATCAAACATTGTGAAAGGATTGTAAATTCCTATAATGAATTTTGCCCCTGAATGTTTGCATGTTTATGAATATCAAAAATTTTTTAAAAAGACAAGGTGTAGAGACATGGGTCCAACTGCATGATTCAATGACCTTTGACCTTGAAAATTAGGTCAAGTTCAAAGGTCAAGGTCATTCAAAATATGAAAAAAACAAGCTCTTTTTTTTAACTCATTTGTTCTGTACCAAATTCTAAAATCTTTGCATCTTTAGTATGTATCTTAAAACCATTTCAGAGATTCCATGCTTTTCCCCTTAGATTACCCCCCAAAAGTTAGTGCCCCCTTTAGGTAAACCCTTGTTATCCTATCCTCGGAAACCATAAACCGTAGAAGTACAAAACCTTCCAAAGTTGCGACTAATTTAGTACACTTTCCAATCTATTAGTGCAAAAAAATTCGTAAACATTTTAAGTAGTTATTGCCCCTGCCAGTTAATGATGTTTACGAAGAACTTAAAACTTCTTAACGACAAGTCATAAAGACACTGGCCCAACTGCATGAAATCTTTTGATCTCTGACCTTCAAGTTTGGTCAAGGTCAAAGGTCAAGGTCATTGGGAAAATATCAAAATTGCTTATTTACGGGTTTTTTTTTGAAATGACCTTACCTTTTCTTTTACCTTGACCTTTTCTGAAAAGTTAAAAAGATATATTCATTACCTTTTCCTAGTTACTTAATTGTAAAACTCAAGTTTATAAGTGTTTCTTTTTTTTTGGATGACATTACCTTTGACCTTGATAAATGACCTTACCTTTACCCATTGACCCAAAGGTCACAATAAGCTTAAGTACTGGGGGTATTTTCATCTCTCACTTTAACAAATGCTTGTTTTTACCCCCCCCCCCATTTCTGTAAAAAAAAACAATCAATAGCAACCTAAAAAATTTTATACATCTCAAAAGACACTGAAGATGAACATCAAATCCAGTTTACCATGCAAAACACCTAAAAAAGTGCCCTGAGAGTTTTACGGCGAGTCTCTTACGTGCAATTAAATTCTAATGAATATCGGCAAAATCTACATTTCTTCTGTCTGAAATTTAATTGTTGCTGAGTATAAAAATTAAATAAAGCTTGTATTGGCTATTTTTTCGATTGTTGTTAATATCATTCGATTTTCCTGCTTTTTTTAAACATTTTATACCCAAAAATTCTTGCTTTCTTTAGTATGTGGAATTTATTTCAATTTTATTTAGATTTTATATTCATGGAATGAATCTCAAAATGGCGATTTTTCCTGTCAAAAAATTTACGTTTAAAGAACCGTTTTCTTCCTGAGATGCATGTGTCAAGTTTAATTAATACTGGTAACTATTAATTCAATGCAAATAGAAATGATTATTTAATCTTACCAATGAGTTTACCATATCTGTCAAAAAGAACGTGGCCTTTTTCAAATACATGTACATAAATTGCACCAATCAAAGCATGTATCCCCGTTAATAGCAATATCAAAATTGTAATCAGACAATATCCCTTACATATTTACTCAAAAACAATCTCATTCGATACATATACACCCAGAAGCTTGTAAAGTTTATTACGGACTACTTTACTGGTCAAAAATCAAGGAAATCCCGGAACTTTAATTCGACAATAATGCAAGACAATTTCAACGGAACCCGTGGCGTAGTGGTTAAAACGCTCGCCTGCTAATCATAGGTGGGATGAATGCTTTTGGGGCGACGTATAATTTTTTTTTTTTTTTCGTTTTTCTTCTTTTTTTTTTTAAAACCCAAAAGACACGGATAAACTTAAAAAAATGGAAAAACCTGTAATTGTTCACTGAACAATTAGTCTCCTAGTTAATGTCTTCCGTCTTCAACGGAAGACCTTTTTGTTATTTTTTGGGTTTTTTTTCCACTATTTTTTTTTTACTATATTTTTTTTATTTCTTACCGATTTTGTGCACGCGAGTTTCAAAACGGCTTGTTCAATTTTTATGAAACTTTCAGGACACATAGAGCATGAAAAAACTAGATACTAATTTTTTTTA
>NW_026924086.1:0-22690 GCF_032062105.1 Saccostrea cuccullata | reverse complement strand
AATGTCTCCGCCGTCACTTCCGGTCGTCACAGGATGTGATTTGAAAAATCGAAAATTCCAACTTTTTTCTTTCCAATTTTTTTTTTTCATTACTTTATTGCATCTAATTAGTAGTTTTGAAATATGTCAGCTCCACCAAAAATAAATAAAAAAAATAAAAACAACGAAAACTTCCAATTATAAGAAGTAAAACAACACCAAAGGTCAAAAAGTCAAGGTCATTGGAAAAGTATTTAAATTGCTTATATATGCCACATAACCTTGACCTTTGAGTTTGACCTTGACCTTGACCCTTACCCAAGAGTTATTTTTTTTTATATTTAGCTTGATACAGCTTCAAGTGTTAAAGTCGAGTTTAAAAGGTTTTTGAATGACCTTGACCTTTGACCTCGATAAATGACCTTGACCTTTGACCCCATTGACCCAAAGGTCACAATCAAGCTTGAGTCCGTGGGGATGTTTACATCTCTCACTTTAACAAATGCTTATATACCCCCCCCCCCCCCCCTTTTTTTTTTTTTCTTTTTTTGTAAATCAATAGGAACCTAGAAAAATTTTCTACAGTTCAAACGACGCCACGGATCGACATGAAATTTAAGGATTGCAGTAGAAGACACATCAAAGAAAGTGTTCTGAGTGTTTAACAGTGAGTCTCTGAAGTATACAAAAAGTAATAAAGAAATATTCATTACCTTTATCTAGATTCAGCTTCAAGTGTTAATCTCAAGTTTACCTCTCTCTCTCTCTCTCTCTTTGATGACCTTGACCTATGACCTTGATAAATGACCTTGACCTTTGACCCCATTGACCAAAAGGTCACAATCAAGCTTTAGTATGCGGAGGTATTAACAACTCTCATTTTAACAAATGCTTATAAAATACCCCCCCCCCCCTCCCGTTTCTTAAAAAAAATCAATAGCAACATAGAAAAAACTTCTACCTCTGAAAAGACACCACAGATCGACATAAGATTAAGGATTTGAGTAGAAGACACCTTAAAGAAAGTGCCCTTAGAGTTTTACGGTGAGTCTCTTGAGTATAATGAAATTCTACGGATTATCGGCAAAAACTGCATTTTTTTTCTGTCTGAAATTTAAATTCTGATGGGCATAAAATGAATTAAAGCTCGTATTGGCTATTTCTTCATTTGTTGTTAATATCATTCGATTCTCCTGCTCTAATACGACATTTTAATACCAAGTATTCTAGCTTTCTTTGGTATGTGGAATTTATTTCAATTTTATTTAGATTTAATATTAATTGAATGAATCTAAATTTCATTTGAAATTTGATTTTTTTTTCTAGAAAACACAATGTTATAAGAAATAGCGATTTTCAGCATAGTAAAATGCAATACACGTTTCTTCCCTGTGTTTCCCATCTAGAAATACATGTTTGGAATTTTATTTATGCTACTTACAATGAATTTAATCCACACACATATTCCATACCTATTCCGGTCAGGAATGTTAAAATCCGAACCCGATTCTCTGTTTTCCTTTTCTATAATAACAAACTGTCTTGCATCTCTCGCTCATGTTTCTCACATGCTCATAAGTAATTTATCGCCATCCATTTCAAACATAAAACAACTCAAATCGGATATTTTCAAACATCTCTTTAATACATGTATAATGCACATATGATGCAGGTACACATGGGACATTTCACAACGTTTCCACTTACGCTTCCGTCTTGATGCGCAGATCAAATGCATGTTATTCATATTATTCTGTATATCGTAAATTTAATCAGACCCTACCCCTTACATCTTAACTCGGAAACAATCTCATTCAAGCTCATATATACACCTAGGAGCGTGTTACAATGTTTTGAACGTGCTCTCTTTGCGTGATCAATGAATTCGTGGTTATCCCCGAGTCGACTCGTATAATCCAGGAAGTCTGTTTAGAGTATATTTATACCAACTGCGAGCCCGATCTAAAATCCTAGTAGAGAAATGAGAATTTTGCTGTTTTATTTCTTTTCTTGCTTTTCTTCTACTTTTTTTCAGCCCAAATGATATCGAAATGCTTATAAAGGTGGAAAGGCCAGTAATTGTTCGCTGAACAATTAGTCTACTAGTTTATTATATGTCTGTCTTTTTTAAAATAATTGTTCGCTGAACAATTAGTCTACTAGTTTATTATATGTCTGTCTTTTTTAAAATAGAAAAAAAAACATCCTGCATACAGATTAATAGAGGAGGACGGAAGACCTTCTTTGTTGCTGTAGCAACAAGAGTTTCTAGTATTCTTACTATTTTTGTATTGACCAACTTCTGGAAATGACCTTTGTCCGGTCCATTTCTCCCGAACAGCTTAAGATATGAAAGCTTACTGTGTCGGATATCATAGATCATGACTTGAAGATGTGTCGAACAACATTTTGTCCGTCGTCAATTCTTCCGGTCGTCGCGAAAAAGGGAATTAAAAATCGATTTTTTAAATTTCTTTGTCTTTCTTTCTATCTTTTTCTGTGATATTCATGGCATAAGTAAAGGCCCCTATTTGCTGATTTAACGTATAACCAGTTTCTTGATTTGATAAAGAAGAAATTAAATATCTTTGAATGTCTTAGAACTTTCGCAAGCGTAGGTTCAACGTTTTCTTAAACACTAAAAAATATTCATTTCATTTTCTCATAAATAGGCTGCGCGGGTAATACACATGGTGCCATTGTGCAGGTAAGGTCTTCCCCGTGTGATGGGGAATGGACCTGTAGAAAACCTTCTCTGGTTCCGCAGAGTCGAGTTTTTAGCAAATAAAATGTATGAAACATATGTCATGTGTGTGTGCATCTTATACCCCGCCCCCATTTTTTTTTTTTGAAAACTGTAAGAAACCTAGCCCCCACCTTTCTCATTTATTGAAATGGATGCTCATTCCGCTTTAATGTTTTACATTCTACATAAAATGACCATGACATTTATATAACAAGGCACTCTTCTTAAAGTTAAGAAAATGATAAGGCTTAATTCTATCTACAAAATAATGGTAATTTACAAGTCTATATTCAAGACAGCCCCCCCCCCCCCCCCTTTTTGAAGCGCGCAGCCAGGTAGAATTCGCAGATATAACATATACAACTTACAAGTAACGTTTTAAAAGTTTCATTCATAAAAAAATTTAGTTCCCCTTATGTCATCTGATAATTTGCAATCATTCATTCTTCCTATGTTTTGTCTGTAGAATTTATAATTATTTCATTAAAAAAAAAATTATCTTGAGAAAATAAAGATTGTCAGCTGCATTTATTAGCATCTCGCATTTTCTTGTATATCTTTTACTTGCATATGAATAATGTCATTAAATAAAATAAAAGAAATCAAACTCTATTTCCATCTTTTTTAATTCATTCATAAATCCTTGGATCCGCTCGCAGCTGCGCGGTGGCCTCATCGCTACTGTAAACAATTCATTCATCACGCCGAAAATGTTCATGATTCCGCTAAACTAAGAAAGTTTACACAGGATTTATAATCTCATATCAAACATCAGACCTGTCCAATGAAGGAATGCTCGAGTTAAAGAGGAAAATTCAGGAATTATTTTGCGTCCGCCATATTTTGACCTGAACCTAGGCGACAATTTGTAATTAAGGTCTTCCGTTTCAGACGGAAGACCTTATAGTGATTCTACTGTTTCTTTTTCTATATTATTATTTTTGTTCCCTTTTTTTAAAAACACGATTTCTCAGAGATGACTGGAAGGATTCTCATGAAATTTTCAGAGATGATAGAGTTTAAAAATATCTTTCAAATGCAGTTTTCAGTTTTTCAAAATTCACTTCCGGTCGTCAGATATGTCCGATTTCCGCTTTTTTAAAAATAATTTTGTCTGATTCATATCTCAGAAACAGTAAGAGATTAAGACACCAAACTTATATGACGAATAGATCTTGATAAGAAGGCGAGCCCATTTGGGTTAAGATCGTCCGCCGTCACTTCCGGTCGTCACAGGAAGTGATCAAAGAAATCGAAAATTTCAACTTTTCTTTTATGAATCTGTTTTTGCATCACATTATAGCATCTTATTTCTAGTTTCGAAATATATCAGTCCCACCGGAAACAAAAACGACAACTTCCGGTTTTGAGAGAAAAACTGCATATTATTAGTATTTTTCTTTCCCATAAATATTTTTTATGGATCAAGTATTTGTAATGGTTTTTGGATATGTTACTTAGACTGCAAATGACTACAGTAACGTCAAATATCTTTGTAAAATTCACTTCCGGTCGCGTGATTTCCTGTCCTCAAAATGAGAAGTTATCATAGCTAGATCTCTTAAAAGATAAGCGATTAAGACACCAAACTTATACAAGTGGTAGATCTTGATAAGTAGGCAAATTCAGTAAGGATAAGATCGTCAGCCGTCACTTCCGGTCGTCACAGGAAGTGATCCAAAAAATCAAAATTTTTAACTTTTCTTTCATGAAACTCTTTTTGCATTACATTAGAACGTCTTATTTGTATTTTTGAAATATATCAGTTCCACCGGAAACTAAAACGACAACTTCCGGTTATAAGAGAAAAACTACATAATTTTAGTATTTTTCTTTCCCATAAATATTTTTTATACATAGAGTATTTGTAGTGATTTTTAGATATTTATTTGATATAGACTGCTTATGTCTACAGTAACCTCAAATATCTTTGTAAAATTCACTTCCGGTCGCGTGATTTTCTGTCCTCAATATGAGAAGTTATCACAAAGAGATCTCGGAAATGGTAAGAGATGGAGACGATAAAACTTGAATGATTAATAGATCTTGATATGTAAGGAAACTCATATGGGTTAAGATCGTTCGCCGTCATTTCCGGTCGTCACAGGAAGTGATCAAAGAAATCGAAATTTTCAACTTTTCTGTTTTGAAACTTTTTTTGCAGCACATTATAGCATCTTATTTGTAGTTTTGAAATATATCAGTACAACCGGAAACGACAACTTCCGGTTATAAGAGAAAAACAACATATTTTGAGAATTTTTCTTTCCCATAAATTTTTTTTATATATAAAGTATTTGTAGTGATTTTTGGAAATGTTATGCAGACTGCAAACGTCTACAGTAATGTATAATATCTCAGTAAAATTCACTTCCGGTCGCATGATTTCCTGTCCTCAAAATCAGAAGTTATCATAGCTAGATCTCGTAAACAGTAAATGATTAAGACACCACACTTGTATGAGTAATAGATCTTGATAAGTAGGCAAAACCATTTGGGGAGAGATTGTCTGCCGTCACTTCCGGTCGTCACAGGAAGTGATCAAAGAAATAAAAAATCAACTTTTCTTTTTTGAAACTTGTTTTGCATCACATTATAGCATCTTATTTGAAGTTTCGAAATGTATCAGTCCCAACGGAAACAAAATGACAACTTCCGGTTAAAAGAGGAAAACTACATAATTTCTTTCCCTTAAAACTTTTTTTATAGTTAAAGTATTTGTAATGATTTTTTTTATATGTTATTCAGACTGCAAATGTCTACAGTAAAGTCTAATATCTCAGTAAAATTCACTGACGGTCGCGTGACTTCCTGTCCTCAAAATCAGAAGTTATCATGGCTAGATTTCGTAAACGGTAAGAGATTAAGACACCAAATTAATAGGGATGGTAGACTTTGATGAGTAGACACATCCTTTGAGTTTAAGATCGTCCGCCGTCACTTCCGGTTGTCACAGGAAGTGATCAAATAAATCAAAATTTTCAACTTTTCTTTATGGAATCTTTCTTAGTATTACCTTATAGCATCTTACTTGTAGTTTCGAGATATGTAGTCCCACTGGAAACAGAAACGACGACTTCCAATTATGAGAGAAAAACTGCATAAATTGAGTATCGTTATATCCCATAAATATCTTTTATAAAAAAAGTATTTGAAATGATTTTGGGAAATTTTATTCAGACTGCAAATGTCTAGAGTAACCTCAAATATCTTTTTTAAAATTTACTTTCTTCAGGTCACGTGATTTCTTGTCCTCAAAATGAGACCTTTAACCCTTACTCAAAAAGTAATAAAGAAATATTCATTACCTTTATCTAGATTCAGCTTCAAGTGTTAATCTCAAGTTTACCTCTCTCTCTCTCTCTCTCTTTGATGACCTTGACCTATGACCTTGATAAATGACCTTGACCTTTGACCCCATTGACCAAAAGGTCACAATCAAGCTTTAGTATGCGGAGGTATTAACAACTCTCATTTTAACAAATGCTTATAAAATACCCCCCCCCCCCTCCCGTTTCTTAAAAAAAATCAATAGCAACATAGAAAAAACTTCTACCTCTGAAAAGACACCACAGATCGACATAAGATTAAGGATTTGAGTAGAAGACACCTTAAAGAAAGTGCCCTTAGAGTTTTACGGTGAGTCTCTTGAGTATAATGAAATTCTACGGATTATCGGCAAAAACTGCATTTTTTTTCTGTCTGAAATTTAAATTCTGATGGGCATAAAATGAATTAAAGCTCGTATTGGCTATTTCTTCATTTGTTGTTAATATCATTCGATTCTCCTGCTCTAATACGACATTTTAATACCAAGTATTCTAGCTTTCTTTGGTATGTGGAATTTATTTCAATTTTATTTAGATTTAATATTAATTGAATGAATCTAAATTTCATTTGAAATTTGATTTTTTTTTCTAGAAAACACAATGTTATAAGAAATAGCGATTTTCAGCATAGTAAAATGCAATACACGTTTCTTCCCTGTGTTTCCCATCTAGAAATACATGTTTGGAATTTTATTTATGCTACTTACAATGAATTTAATCCACACACATATTCCATACCTATTCCGGTCAGGAATGTTAAAATCCGAACCCGATTCTCTGTTTTCCTTTTCTATAATAACAAACTGTCTTGCATCTCTCGCTCATGTTTCTCACATGCTCATAAGTAATTTATCGCCATCCATTTCAAACATAAAACAACTCAAATCGGATATTTTCAAACATCTCTTTAATACATGTATAATGCACATATGATGCAGGTACACATGGGACATTTCACAACGTTTCCACTTACGCTTCCGTCTTGATGCGCAGATCAAATGCATGTTATTCATATTATTCTGTATATCGTAAATTTAATCAGACCCTACCCCTTACATCTTAACTCGGAAACAATCTCATTCAAGCTCATATATACACCTAGGAGCGTGTTACAATGTTTTGAACGTGCTCTCTTTGCGTGATCAATGAATTCGTGGTTATCCCCGAGTCGACTCGTATAATCCAGGAAGTCTGTTTAGAGTATATTTATACCAACTGCGAGCCCGATCTAAAATCCTAGTAGAGAAATGAGAATTTTGCTGTTTTATTTCTTTTCTTGCTTTTCTTCTACTTTTTTTCAGCCCAAATGATATCGAAATGCTTATAAAGGTGGAAAGGCCAATAATTGTTCGCTGAACAATTAGTCTACTAGTTTATTATATGTCTGTCTTTTTTAAAATAGAAAAAAAAACATCCTGCATACAGATTAATAGAGGAGGACGGAAGACCTTCTTTGTTGCTGTAGCAACAAGAGTTTCTAGTATTCTTACTATTTTTGTATTGACCAACTTCTGGAAATGACCTTTGTCCGGTCCATTTCTCCCGAACAGCTTAAGATATGAAAGCTTACTGTGTCGGATATCATAGATCATGACTTGAAGATGTGTCGAACAACATTTTGTCCGTCGTCAATTCTTCCGGTCGTCGCGAAAAAGGGAATTAAAAATCGATTTTTTAAATTTCTTTGTCTTTCTTTCTATCTTTTTCTGTGATATTCATGGCATAAGTAAAGGCCCCTATTTGCTGATTTAACGTATAACCAGTTTCTTGATTTGATAAAGAAGAAATTAAATATCTTTGAATGTCTTAGAACTTTCGCAAGCGTAGGTTCAACGTTTTCTTAAACACTAAAAAATATTCATTTCATTTTCTCATAAATAGGCTGCGCGGGTAATACACATGGTGCCATTGTGCAGGTAAGGTCTTCCCCGTGTGATGGGGAATGGACCTGTAGAAAACCTTCTCTGGTTCCGCAGAGTCGAGTTTTTAGCAAATAAAATGTATGAAACATATGTCATGTGTGTGTGCATCTTATACCCCGCCCCCATTTTTTTTTTTGAAAACTGTAAGAAACCTAGCCCCCACCTTTCTCATTTATTGAAATGGATGCTCATTCCGCTTTAATGTTTTACATTCTACATAAAATGACCATGACATTTATATAACAAGGCACTCTTCTTAAAGTTAAGAAAATGATAAGGCTTAATTCTATCTACAAAATAATGGTAATTTACAAGTCTATATTCAAGACAGCCCCCCCCCCCTTTTTGAAGCGCGCAGCCAGGTAGAATTCGCAGATATAACATATACAACTTACAAGTAACGTTTTAAAAGTTTCATTCATAAAAAAATTTAGTTCCCCTTATGTCATCTGATAATTTGCAATCATTCATTCTTCCTATGTTTTGTCTGTAGAATTTATAATTATTTCATTAAAAAAAAAATTATCTTGAGAAAATAAAGATTGTCAGCTGCATTTATTAGCATCTCGCATTTTCTTGTATATCTTTTACTTGCATATGAATAATGTCATTAAATAAAATAAAATAAAAGAAATCATCTATTTCCATCTTTTTTAATTCATTCATAAATCCTTGGATCCGCTCGCAGCTGCGCGGTGGCCTCATCGCTACTGTAAACAATTCATTCATCACGCCGAAAATGTTCATGATTCCGCTAAACTAAGAAAGTTTACACAGGATTTATAATCTCATATCAAACATCAGACCTGTCCAATGAAGGAATGCTCGAGTTAAAGAGGAAAATTCAGGAATTATTTTGCGTCCGCCATATTTTGACCTGAACCTAGGCGACAATTTGTAATTAAGGTCTTCCGTTTCAGACGGAAGACCTTATAGTGATTCTACTGTTTCTTTTTCTATATTATTATTTTTGTTCCCTTTTTTTAAAAACACGATTTCTCAGAGATGACTGGAAGGATTCTCATGAAATTTTCAGAGATGATAGAGTTTAAAAATATCTTTCAAATGCAGTTTTCAGTTTTTCAAAATTCACTTCCGGTCGTCAGATATGTCCGATTTCCGCTTTTTTAAAAATAATTTTGTCTGATTCATATCTCAGAAACAGTAAGAGATTAAGACACCAAACTTATATGACGAATAGATCTTGATAAGAAGGCGAGCCCATTTGGGTTAAGATCGTCCGCCGTCACTTCCGGTCGTCACAGGAAGTGATCAAAGAAATCGAAAATTTCAACTTTTCTTTTATGAATCTGTTTTTGCATCACATTATAGCATCTTATTTCTAGTTTCGAAATATATCAGTCCCACCGGAAACAAAAACGACAACTTCCGGTTTTGAGAGAAAAACTGCATATTATTAGTATTTTTCTTTCCCATAAATATTTTTTATGGATCAAGTATTTGTAATGGTTTTTGGATATGTTACTTAGACTGCAAATGACTACAGTAACGTCAAATATCTTTGTAAAATTCACTTCCGGTCGCGTGATTTCCTGTCCTCAAAATGAGAAGTTATCATAGCTAGATCTCTTAAAAGATAAGCGATTAAGACACCAAACTTATACAAGTGGTAGATCTTGATAAGTAGGCAAATTCAGTAAGGATAAGATCGTCAGCCGTCACTTCCGGTCGTCACAGGAAGTGATCCAAAAAATCAAAATTTTTAACTTTTCTTTCATGAAACTCTTTTTGCATTACATTAGAACGTCTTATTTGTATTTTTGAAATATATCAGTTCCACCGGAAACTAAAACGACAACTTCCGGTTATAAGAGAAAAACTACATAATTTTAGTATTTTTCTTTCCCATAAATATTTTTTATACATAGAGTATTTGTAGTGATTTTTAGATATTTGATATAGACTGCTTATGTCTACAGTAACCTCAAATATCTTTGTAAAATTCACTTCCGGTCGCGTGATTTTCTGTCCTCAATATGAGAAGTTATCACAAAGAGATCTCGGAAATGGTAAGAGATGGAGACGATAAAACTTGAATGATTAATAGATCTTGATATGTAAGGAAACTCATATGGGTTAAGATCGTTCGCCGTCATTTCCGGTCGTCACAGGAAGTGATCAAAGAAATCGAAATTTTCAACTTTTCTGTTTTGAAACTTTTTTTGCAGCACATTATAGCATCTTATTTGTAGTTTTGAAATATATCAGTACAACCGGAAACGACAACTTCCGGTTATAAGAGAAAAACAACATATTTTGAGAATTTTTCTTTCCCATAAATTTTTTTTATATATAAAGTATTTGTAGTGATTTTTGGAAATGTTATGCAGACTGCAAACGTCTACAGTAATGTATAATATCTCAGTAAAATTCACTTCCGGTCGCATGATTTCCTGTCCTCAAAATCAGAAGTTATCATAGCTAGATCTCGTAAACAGTAAATGATTAAGACACCACACTTGTATGAGTAATAGATCTTGATAAGTAGGCAAAACCATTTGGGGAGAGATTGTCTGCCGTCACTTCCGGTCGTCACAGGAAGTGATCAAAGAAATAAAAAATCAACTTTTCTTTTTTGAAACTTGTTTTGCATCACATTATAGCATCTTATTTGAAGTTTCGAAATGTATCAGTCCCAACGGAAACAAAATGACAACTTCCGGTTAAAAGAGGAAAACTACATAATTTCTTTCCCTTAAAACTTTTTTTATAGTTAAAGTATTTGTAATGATTTTTTTTATATGTTATTCAGACTGCAAATGTCTACAGTAAAGTCTAATATCTCAGTAAAATTCACTGACGGTCGCGTGACTTCCTGTCCTCAAAATCAGAAGTTATCATGGCTAGATTTCGTAAACGGTAAGAGATTAAGACACCAAATTAATAGGGATGGTAGACTTTGATGAGTAGACACATCCTTTGAGTTTAAGATCGTCCGCCGTCACTTCCGGTTGTCACAGGAAGTGATCAAATAAATCAAAATTTTCAACTTTTCTTTATGGAATCTTTCTTAGTATTACCTTATAGCATCTTACTTGTAGTTTCGAGATATGTAGTCCCACTGGAAACAGAAACGACGACTTCCAATTATGAGAGAAAAACTGCATAAATTGAGTATCGTTATATCCCATAAATATCTTTTATAAAAAAAGTATTTGAAATGATTTTGGGAAATTTTATTCAGACTGCAAATGTCTAGAGTAACCTCAAATATCTTTTTTAAAATTTACTTTCTTCAGGTCACGTGATTTCTTGTCCTCAAAATGAGACCTTTAACCCTTACTCAAAAAGTAATAAAGAAATATTCATTACCTTTATCTAGATTCAGCTTCAAGTGTTAATCTCAAGTTTACCTCTCTCTCTCTCTCTCTCTTTGATGACCTTGACCTATGACCTTGATAAATGACCTTGACCTTTGACCCCATTGACCAAAAGGTCACAATCAAGCTTTAGTATGCGGAGGTATTAACAACTCTCATTTTAACAAATGCTTATAAAATACCCCCCCCCCCCTCCCGTTTCTTAAAAAAAATCAATAGCAACATAGAAAAAACTTCTACCTCTGAAAAGACACCACAGATCGACATAAGATTAAGGATTTGAGTAGAAGACACCTTAAAGAAAGTGCCCTTAGAGTTTTACGGTGAGTCTCTTGAGTATAATGAAATTCTACGGATTATCGGCAAAAACTGCATTTTTTTTCTGTCTGAAATTTAAATTCTGATGGGCATAAAATGAATTAAAGCTCGTATTGGCTATTTCTTCATTTGTTGTTAATATCATTCGATTCTCCTGCTCTAATACGACATTTTAATACCAAGTATTCTAGCTTTCTTTGGTATGTGGAATTTATTTCAATTTTATTTAGATTTAATATTAATTGAATGAATCTAAATTTCATTTGAAATTTGATTTTTTTTTTTCTAGAAAACACAATGTTATAAGAAATAGCGATTTTCAGCATAGTAAAATGCAATACACGTTTCTTCCCTGTGTTTCCCATCTAGAAATACATGTTTGGAATTTTATTTATGCTACTTACAATGAATTTAATCCACACACATATTCCATACCTATTCCGGTCAGGAATGTTAAAATCCGAACCCGATTCTCTGTTTTCCTTTTCTATAATAACAAACTGTCTTGCATCTCTCGCTCATGTTTCTCACATGCTCATAAGTAATTTATCGCCATCCATTTCAAACATAAAACAACTCAAATCGGATATTTTCAAACATCTCTTTAATACATGTATAATGCACATATGATGCAGGTACACATGGGACATTTCACAACGTTTCCACTTACGCTTCCGTCTTGATGCGCAGATCAAATGCATGTTATTCATATTATTCTGTATATCGTAAATTTAATCAGACCCTACCCCTTACATCTTAACTCGGAAACAATCTCATTCAAGCTCATATATACACCTAGGAGCGTGTTACAATGTTTTGAACGTGCTCTCTTTGCGTGATCAATGAATTCGTGGTTATCCCCGAGTCGACTCGTATAATCCAGGAAGTCTGTTTAGAGTATATTTATACCAACTGCGAGCCCGATCTAAAATCCTAGTAGAGAAATGAGAATTTTGCTGTTTTATTTCTTTTCTTGCTTTTCTTCTACTTTTTTTCAGCCCAAATGATATCGAAATGCTTATAAAGGTGGAAAGGCCAATAATTGTTCGCTGAACAATTAGTCTACTAGTTTATTATATGTCTGTCTTTTTTAAAATAGAAAAAAAAACATCCTGCATACAGATTAATAGAGGAGGACGGAAGACCTTCTTTGTTGCTGTAGCAACAAGAGTTTCTAGTATTCTTACTATTTTTGTATTGACCAACTTCTGGAAATGACCTTTGTCCGGTCCATTTCTCCCGAACAGCTTAAGATATGAAAGCTTACTGTGTCGGATATCATAGATCATGACTTGAAGATGTGTCGAACAACATTTTGTCCGTCGTCAATTCTTCCGGTCGTCGCGAAAAAGGGAATTAAAAATCGATTTTTTAAATTTCTTTGTCTTTCTTTCTATCTTTTTCTGTGATATTCATGGCATAAGTAAAGGCCCCTATTTGCTGATTTAACGTATAACCAGTTTCTTGATTTGATAAAGAAGAAATTAAATATCTTTGAATGTTAGAACTTTCGCAAGCGTAGGTTCAACGTTTTCTTAAACACTAAAAAATATTCATTTCATTTTCTCATAAATAGGCTGCGCGGGTAATACACATGGTGCCATTGTGCAGGTAAGGTCTTCCCCGTGTGATGGGGAATGGACCTGTAGAAAACCTTCTCTGGTTCCGCAGAGTCGAGTTTTTAGCAAATAAAATGTATGAAACATATGTCATGTGTGTGTGCATCTTATACCCCGCCCCCATTTTTTTTTTTTTTTTTTTTGAAAACTGTAAGAAACCTAGCCCCCACCTTTCTCATTTATTGAAATGGATGCTCATTCCGCTTTAATGTTTTACATTCTACATAAAATGACCATGACATTTATATAACAAGGCACTCTTCTTAAAGTTAAGAAAATGATAAGGCTTAATTCTATCTACAAAATAATGGTAATTTACAAGTCTATATTCAAGACAGCCCCCCCCCCCCCCCTTTTTGAAGCGCGCAGCCAGGTAGAATTCGCAGATATAACATATACAACTTACAAGTAACGTTTTAAAAGTTTCATTCATAAAAAAATTTAGTTCCCCTTATGTCATCTGATAATTTGCAATCATTCATTCTTCCTATGTTTTGTCTGTAGAATTTATAATTATTTCATTAAAAAAAAAATTATCTTGAGAAAATAAAGATTGTCAGCTGCATTTATTAGCATCTCGCATTTTCTTGTATATCTTTTACTTGCATATGAATAATGTCATTAAATAAAATAAAAGAAATCAAACTCTATTTCCATCTTTTTTAATTCATTCATAAATCCTTGGATCCGCTCGCAGCTGCGCGGTGGCCTCATCGCTACTGTAAACAATTCATTCATCACGCCGAAAATGTTCATGATTCCGCTAAACTAAGAAAGTTTACACAGGATTTATAATCTCATATCAAACATCAGACCTGTCCAATGAAGGAATGCTCGAGTTAAAGAGGAAAATTCAGGAATTATTTTGCGTCCGCCATATTTTGACCTGAACCTAGGCGACAATTTGTAATTAAGGTCTTCCGTTTCAGACGGAAGACCTTATAGTGATTCTACTGTTTCTTTTTCTATATTATTATTTTTGTTCCCTTTTTTTAAAAACACGATTTCTCAGAGATGACTGGAAGGATTCTCATGAAATTTTCAGAGATGATAGAGTTTAAAAATATCTTTCAAATGCAGTTTTCAGTTTTTCAAAATTCACTTCCGGTCGTCAGATATGTCCGATTTCCGCTTTTTTAAAAATAATTTTGTCTGATTCATATCTCAGAAACAGTAAGAGATTAAGACACCAAACTTATATGACGAATAGATCTTGATAAGAAGGCGAGCCCATTTGGGTTAAGATCGTCCGCCGTCACTTCCGGTCGTCACAGGAAGTGATCAAAGAAATCGAAAATTTCAACTTTTCTTTTATGAATCTGTTTTTGCATCACATTATAGCATCTTATTTCTAGTTTCGAAATATATCAGTCCCACCGGAAACAAAAACGACAACTTCCGGTTTTGAGAGAAAAACTGCATATTATTAGTTTTTCTTTCCCATAAATATTTTTTATGGATCAAGTATTTGTAATGGTTTTTGGATATGTTACTTAGACTGCAAATGACTACAGTAACGTCAAATATCTTTGTAAAATTCACTTCCGGTCGCGTGATTTCCTGTCCTCAAAATGAGAAGTTATCATAGCTAGATCTCTTAAAAGATAAGCGATTAAGACACCAAACTTATACAAGTGGTAGATCTTGATAAGTAGGCAAATTCAGTAAGGATAAGATCGTCAGCCGTCACTTCCGGTCGTCACAGGAAGTGATCCAAAAAATCAAAATTTTTAACTTTTCTTTCATGAAACTCTTTTTGCATTACATTAGAACGTCTTATTTGTATTTTTGAAATATATCAGTTCCACCGGAAACTAAAACGACAACTTCCGGTTATAAGAGAAAAACTACATAATTTTAGTATTTTTCTTTCCCATAAATATTTTTTATACATAGAGTATTTGTAGTGATTTTTAGATATTTGATATAGACTGCTTATGTCTACAGTAACCTCAAATATCTTTGTAAAATTCACTTCCGGTCGCGTGATTTTCTGTCCTCAATATGAGAAGTTATCACAAAGAGATCTCGGAAATGGTAAGAGATGGAGACGATAAAACTTGAATGATTAATAGATCTTGATATGTAAGGAAACTCATATGGGTTAAGATCGTTCGCCGTCATTTCCGGTCGTCACAGGAAGTGATCAAAGAAATCGAAATTTTCAACTTTTCTGTTTTGAAACTTTTTTTGCAGCACATTATAGCATCTTATTTGTAGTTTTGAAATATATCAGTACAACCGGAAACGACAACTTCCGGTTATAAGAGAAAAACAACATATTTTGAGAATTTTTCTTTCCCATAAATTTTTTTTATATATAAAGTATTTGTAGTGATTTTTGGAAATGTTATGCAGACTGCAAACGTCTACAGTAATGTATAATATCTCAGTAAAATTCACTTCCGGTCGCATGATTTCCTGTCCTCAAAATCAGAAGTTATCATAGCTAGATCTCGTAAACAGTAAATGATTAAGACACCACACTTGTATGAGTAATAGATCTTGATAAGTAGGCAAAACCATTTGGGGAGAGATTGTCTGCCGTCACTTCCGGTCGTCACAGGAAGTGATCAAAGAAATAAAAAATCAACTTTTCTTTTTTGAAACTTGTTTTGCATCACATTATAGCATCTTATTTGAAGTTTCGAAATGTATCAGTCCCAACGGAAACAAAATGACAACTTCCGGTTAAAAGAGGAAAACTACATAATTTCTTTCCCTTAAAACTTTTTTTATAGTTAAAGTATTTGTAATGATTTTTTTTATATGTTATTCAGACTGCAAATGTCTACAGTAAAGTCTAATATCTCAGTAAAATTCACTGACGGTCGCGTGACTTCCTGTCCTCAAAATCAGAAGTTATCATGGCTAGATTTCGTAAACGGTAAGAGATTAAGACACCAAATTAATAGGGATGGTAGACTTTGATGAGTAGACACATCCTTTGAGTTTAAGATCGTCCGCCGTCACTTCCGGTTGTCACAGGAAGTGATCAAATAAATCAAAATTTTCAACTTTTCTTTATGGAATCTTTCTTAGTATTACCTTATAGCATCTTACTTGTAGTTTCGAGATATGTAGTCCCACTGGAAACAGAAACGACGACTTCCAATTATGAGAGAAAAACTGCATAAATTGAGTATCGTTATATCCCATAAATATCTTTTATAAAAAAAGTATTTGAAATGATTTTGGGAAATTTTATTCAGACTGCAAATGTCTAGAGTAACCTCAAATATCTTTTTTAAAATTTACTTTCTTCAGGTCACGTGATTTCTTGTCCTCAAAATGAGACCTTTAACCCTTACTCAAAAAGTAATAAAGAAATATTCATTACCTTTATCTAGATTCAGCTTCAAGTGTTAATCTCAAGTTTACCTCTCTCTCTCTCTCTCTCTTTGATGACCTTGACCTATGACCTTGATAAATGACCTTGACCTTTGACCCCATTGACCAAAAGGTCACAATCAAGCTTTAGTATGCGGAGGTATTAACAACTCTCATTTTAACAAATGCTTATAAAATACCCCCCCCCCCCCCTCCCGTTTCTTAAAAAAAATCAATAGCAACATAGAAAAAACTTCTACCTCTGAAAAGACACCACAGATCGACATAAGATTAAGGATTTGAGTAGAAGACACCTTAAAGAAAGTGCCCTTAGAGTTTTACGGTGAGTCTCTTGAGTATAATGAAATTCTACGGATTATCGGCAAAAACTGCATTTTTTTTCTGTCTGAAATTTAAATTCTGATGGGCATAAAATGAATTAAAGCTCGTATTGGCTATTTCTTCATTTGTTGTTAATATCATTCGATTCTCCTGCTCTAATACGACATTTTAATACCAAGTATTCTAGCTTTCTTTGGTATGTGGAATTTATTTCAATTTTATTTAGATTTAATATTAATTGAATGAATCTAAATTTCATTTAATTTGATTTTTTTTTTTCTAGAAAACACAATGTTATAAGAAATAGCGATTTTCAGCATAGTAAAATGCAATACACGTTTCTTCCCTGTGTTTCCCATCTAGAAATACATGTTTGGAATTTTATTTATGCTACTTACAATGAATTTAATCCACACACATATTCCATACCTATTCCGGTCAGGAATGTTAAAATCCGAACCCGATTCTCTGTTTTCCTTTTCTATAATAACAAACTGTCTTGCATCTCTCGCTCATGTTTCTCACATGCTCATAAGTAATTTATCGCCATCCATTTCAAACATAAAACAACTCAAATCGGATATTTTCAAACATCTCTTTAATACATGTATAATGCACATATGATGCAGGTACACATGGGACATTTCACAACGTTTCCACTTACGCTTCCGTCTTGATGCGCAGATCAAATGCATGTTATTCATATTATTCTGTATATCGTAAATTTAATCAGACCCTACCCCTTACATCTTAACTCGGAAACAATCTCATTCAAGCTCATATATACACCTAGGAGCGTGTTACAATGTTTTGAACGTGCTCTCTTTGCGTGATCAATGAATTCGTGGTTATCCCCGAGTCGACTCGTATAATCCAGGAAGTCTGTTTAGAGTATATTTATACCAACTGCGAGCCCGATCTAAAATCCTAGTAGAGAAATGAGAATTTTGCTGTTTTATTTCTTTTCTTGCTTTTCTTCTACTTTTTTTCAGCCCAAATGATATCGAAATGCTTATAAAGGTGGAAAGGCCAATAATTGTTCGCTGAACAATTAGTCTACTAGTTTATTATATGTCTGTCTTTTTTAAAATAGAAAAAAAAACATCCTGCATACAGATTAATAGAGGAGGACGGAAGACCTTCTTTGTTGCTGTAGCAACAAGAGTTTCTAGTATTCTTACTATTTTTGTATTGACCAACTTCTGGAAATGACCTTTGTCCGGTCCATTTCTCCCGAACAGCTTAAGATATGAAAGCTTACTGTGTCGGATATCATAGATCATGACTTGAAGATGTGTCGAACAACATTTTGTCCGTCGTCAATTCTTCCGGTCGTCGCGAAAAAGGGAATTAAAAATCGATTTTTTAAATTTCTTTGTCTTTCTTTCTATCTTTTTCTGTGATATTCATGGCATAAGTAAAGGCCCCTATTTGCTGATTTAACGTATAACCAGTTTCTTGATTTGATAAAGAAGAAATTAAATATCTTTGAATGTCTTAGAACTTTCGCAAGCGTAGGTTCAACGTTTTCTTAAACACTAAAAAATATTCATTTCATTTTCTCATAAATAGGCTGCGCGGGTAATACACATGGTGCCATTGTGCAGGTAAGGTCTTCCCCGTGTGATGGGGAATGGACCTGTAGAAAACCTTCTCTGGTTCCGCAGAGTCGAGTTTTTAGCAAATAAAATGTATGAAACATATGTCATGTGTGTGTGCATCTTATACCCCGCCCCCATTTTTTTTTTTTTTGAAAACTGTAAGAAACCTAGCCCCCACCTTTCTCATTTATTGAAATGGATGCTCATTCCGCTTTAATGTTTTACATTCTACATAAAATGACCATGACATTTATATAACAAGGCACTCTTCTTAAAGTTAAGAAAATGATAAGGCTTAATTCTATCTACAAAATAATGGTAATTTACAAGTCTATATTCAAGACAGCCCCCCCCCCCCCTTTTTGAAGCGCGCAGCCAGGTAGAATTCGCAGATATAACATATACAACTTACAAGTAACGTTTTAAAAGTTTCATTCATAAAAAAATTTAGTTCCCCTTATGTCATCTGATAATTTGCAATCATTCATTCTTCCTATGTTTTGTCTGTAGAATTTATAATTATTTCATTAAAAAAAAAATTATCTTGAGAAAATAAAGATTGTCAGCTGCATTTATTAGCATCTCGCATTTTCTTGTATATCTTTTACTTGCATATGAATAATGTCAT
The DNA here is from genome assembly GCF_032062105.1 of Saccostrea cuccullata. Lineage (NCBI taxonomy): Eukaryota > Metazoa > Mollusca > Bivalvia > Ostreida > Ostreidae > Saccostrea > Saccostrea cuccullata. Next base: position 3,535 of record NW_026924086.1, on the reverse strand, counting down.
TAAATAAAATAAAAGAAATCAAACTCTATTTCCATCTTTTTAATTCATTCATAAATCCTTGGATCCGCTCGCAGCTGCGCGGTGGCCTCATCGCTACTGTAAACAATTCATTCATCACGCCGAAAATGTTCATGATTCCGCTAAACTAAGAAAGTTTACACAGGATTTATAATCTCATATCAAACATCAGACCTGTCCAATGAAGGAATGCTCGAGTTAAAGAGGAAAATTCAGGAATTATTTTGCGTCCGCCATATTTTGACCTGAACCTAGGCGACAATTTGTAATTAAGGTCTTCCGTTTCAGACGGAAGACCTTATAGTGATTCTACTGTTTCTTTTTCTATATTATTATTTTTGTTCCCTTTTTTTAAAAACACGATTTCTCAGAGATGACTGGAAGGATTCTCATGAAATTTTCAGAGATGATAGAGTTTAAAAATATCTTTCAAATGCAGTTTTCAGTTTTTCAAAATTCACTTCCGGTCGTCAGATATGTCCGATTTCCGCTTTTTTAAAAATAATTTTGTCTGATTCATCTCAGAAACAGTAAGAGATTAAGACACCAAACTTATATGACGAATAGATCTTGATAAGAAGGCGAGCCCATTTGGGTTAAGATCGTCCGCCGTCACTTCCGGTCGTCACAGGAAGTGATCAAAGAAATCGAAAATTTCAACTTTTCTTTTATGAATCTGTTTTTGCATCACATTATAGCATCTTATTTCTAGTTTCGAAATATATCAGTCCCACCGGAAACAAAAACGACAACTTCCGGTTTTGAGAGAAAAACTGCATATTATTAGTATTTTTCTTTCCCATAAATATTTTTTATGGATCAAGTATTTGTAATGGTTTTTGGATATGTTACTTAGACTGCAAATGACTACAGTAACGTCAAATATCTTTGTAAAATTCACTTCCGGTCGCGTGATTTCCTGTCCTCAAAATGAGAAGTTATCATAGCTAGATCTCTTAAAAGATAAGCGATTAAGACACCAAACTTATACAAGTGGTAGATCTTGATAAGTAGGCAAATTCAGTAAGGATAAGATCGTCAGCCGTCACTTCCGGTCGTCACAGGAAGTGATCCAAAAAATCAAAATTTTTAACTTTTCTTTCATGAAACTCTTTTTGCATTACATTAGAACGTCTTATTTGTATTTTTGAAATATATCAGTTCCACCGGAAACTAAAACGACAACTTCCGGTTATAAGAGAAAAACTACATAATTTTAGTATTTTTCTTTCCCATAAATATTTTTTATACATAGAGTATTTGTAGTGATTTTTAGATATTTGATATAGACTGCTTATGTCTACAGTAACCTCAAATATCTTTGTAAAATTCACTTCCGGTCGCGTGATTTTCTGTCCTCAATATGAGAAGTTATCACAAAGAGATCTCGGAAATGGTAAGAGATGGAGACGATAAAACTTGAATGATTAATAGATCTTGATATGTAAGGAAACTCATATGGGTTAAGATCGTTCGCCGTCATTTCCGGTCGTCACAGGAAGTGATCAAAGAAATCGAAATTTTCAACTTTTCTGTTTTGAAACTTTTTTTGCAGCACATTATAGCATCTTATTTGTAGTTTTGAAATATATCAGTACAACCGGAAACGACAACTTCCGGTTATAAGAGAAAAACAACATATTTTGAGAATTTTTCTTTCCCATAAATTTTTTTTATATATAAAGTATTTGTAGTGATTTTTGGAAATGTTATGCAGACTGCAAACGTCTACAGTAATGTATAATATCTCAGTAAAATTCACTTCCGGTCGCATGATTTCCTGTCCTCAAAATCAGAAGTTATCATAGCTAGATCTCGTAAACAGTAAATGATTAAGACACCACACTTGTATGAGTAATAGATCTTGATAAGTAGGCAAAACCATTTGGGGAGAGATTGTCTGCCGTCACTTCCGGTCGTCACAGGAAGTGATCAAAGAAATAAAAAATCAACTTTTCTTTTTTGAAACTTGTTTTGCATCACATTATAGCATCTTATTTGAAGTTTCGAAATGTATCAGTCCCAACGGAAACAAAATGACAACTTCCGGTTAAAAGAGGAAAACTACATAATTTCTTTCCCTTAAAACTTTTTTTATAGTTAAAGTATTTGTAATGATTTTTTTTATATGTTATTCAGACTGCAAATGTCTACAGTAAAGTCTAATATCTCAGTAAAATTCACTGACGGTCGCGTGACTTCCTGTCCTCAAAATCAGAAGTTATCATGGCTAGATTTCGTAAACGGTAAGAGATTAAGACACCAAATTAATAGGGATGGTAGACTTTGATGAGTAGACACATCCTTTGAGTTTAAGATCGTCCGCCGTCACTTCCGGTTGTCACAGGAAGTGATCAAATAAATCAAAATTTTCAACTTTTCTTTATGGAATCTTTCTTAGTATTACCTTATAGCATCTTACTTGTAGTTTCGAGATATGTAGTCCCACTGGAAACAGAAACGACGACTTCCAATTATGAGAGAAAAACTGCATAAATTGAGTATCGTTATATCCCATAAATATCTTTTATAAAAAAAGTATTTGAAATGATTTTGGGAAATTTTATTCAGACTGCAAATGTCTAGAGTAACCTCAAATATCTTTTTTAAAATTTACTTTCTTCAGGTCACGTGATTTCTTGTCCTCAAAATGAGACCTTTAACCCTTACTCAAAAAGTAATAAAGAAATATTCATTACCTTTATCTAGATTCAGCTTCAAGTGTTAATCTCAAGTTTACCTCTCTCTCTCTCTCTCTCTTTGATGACCTTGACCTATGACCTTGATAAATGACCTTGACCTTTGACCCCATTGACCAAAAGGTCACAATCAAGCTTTAGTATGCGGAGGTATTAACAACTCTCATTTTAACAAATGCTTATAAAATACCCCCCCCCCCCCCCCGTTTCTTAAAAAAAATCAATAGCAACATAGAAAAAACTTCTACCTCTGAAAAGACACCACAGATCGACATAAGATTAAGGATTTGAGTAGAAGACACCTTAAAGAAAGTGCCCTTAGAGTTTTACGGTGAGTCTCTTGAGTATAATGAAATTCTACGGATTATCGGCAAAAACTGCATTTTTTTTCTGTCTGAAATTTAAATTCTGATGGGCATAAAATGAATTAAAGCTCGTATTGGCTATTTCTTCATTTGTTGTTAATATCATTCGATTCTCCTGCTCTAATACGACATTTTAATACCAAGTATTCTAGCTTTCTTTGGTATGTGGAATTTATTTCAATTTTATTTAGATTTAATATTAATTGAATGAATCTAAATTTCATTTGAAATTTGATTTTTTTTTTCTAGAAAACACAATGTTATAAGAAATAGCGATTTTCAGCATAGTAAAATGCAATACACGTTTCTTCCCTGTGTTTCCCATCTAGAAATACATGTTTGGAATTTTATTTATGCTACTTACAATGAATTTAATCCACACACATATTCCATACCTATTCCGGTCAGGAATGTTAAAATCCGAACCCGATTCTCTGTTTTCCTTTTCTATAA